>NC_142784.1:4061250-4212500 GCF_988280905.1 Pimephales promelas | reverse complement strand
AGAATCCAGAGTTTTGAGAAGATTAGGGATACTTAATTTTTCGCCCCAAAAAAAAAACGTAAGGGGTAACACTGTCGTTTTTTTTTTCTGGTCGAAATTTTGATTTTCGATATCTCAGCTCTGGAAGGGTCTAGAGCCTCCATTGTTGCACTCAGGTCTAAGTCTCATGGCCCTCTATCAGAATCCAGAGTTTTGAGAAGATTGGGGATACTTAATTTTTCGCCCAAAAAAAAAAAAAACGTAAGGGGTAACACTGTCGTTTTTTTTTCTGGTCGAAATTTTGATTTTCGATATCTCAGCTCTGGAAGGATCTAGAGCCTCCATTGTTGCACTCAGGTCTATGTCTCATGGCCCTCTATCAGAATCCAGAGTTTTGAGAAGATTAGGGATACTTAATTTTTCGCCCAAAAAAAAAACGTAAGGGGTAACACTGTCATTTTTTTTTCGGGTCGAAAGTTTGAGTTTCGATATCTCAGCACTGGAAGGGTCTAGAGCCTCCATTGTTGCACTCAGGTCTATGTCTCATGGCCCTCTATCAGAATCCAGAATTTTGAGAATATTGGGGATACTTAATTTTTCGCCCCAAAAAAAAAACGTAAGGGGTAACACTGTCGTTTTTTTTTTCTGGTCGAAATTTTGAATTTCGATATCTCAGCTCTGGAAGGGTCTAGAGCCTCCATTATTGCACTCAGGTCTATGTCTCATGGCCCTCTATCAGAATCCAGAGTTTTGAGAAGATTAGGGATACTTAATTTTTCGCCCAAAAAAAAAAAAAACGTAAGGGGTGACACTGTCTTTTTTTTTTTTTCTGGTCGAAATTTTGATTTTCAATATCTCAGCTCTGGAAGGGTCTAGAGCCTCCATTGTTGCACTCAGGTCAATGTCTCATGGCCCTCTATCAGAATCCAGAGTTTTGAGAAGATTGGGGATACTTAATTTTTCACCCAAAAAAAAAAAACATAAGGGGTAACACTCATTTTTTTTTCTGGTCGAAATTTTGATTTTCGATATCTCAGCTCTGGAAGGGTCTAGAGCCTCCATTGTTGCACTCAGGTCTATGTCTCATGGCCCTCTATCAGAATCCAGAGTTTTGAGAAGATTGGGGATACTTAATTTTTCGCCCCAAAAAAAAAAAGTAAGGGGTAACACTGTCGGTTTTTTTTCTGGTCGAAATTTTGAATTTCGATATCTCAGCTCTGGAAGGGTCTAGAGCCTCCATTGTTGCACTCAGGTCTAAGTCTCATGGCCCTCTATCAGAATCCAGAGTTTTGAGAAGATTAGGGATACTTAATTTTTCGCCCAAAAAAAAAACGTAAGGGGTAACACTGTCGTATTTTTTTCTGGTCGAAATTTTGAATTTCGATATCTCAGCTCTGGAAGGGTCTAGAGCCTCCATTGTTGCACTCAGGTCTAAGTCTCATGGCCCTCTATCAGAATCCAGAGTTTTGAGAAGATTAGGGATACTTAATTTTTCGCCCAAAAAAAAAATACGTAAGGGGTAACACTGTCGTTTTTTTTTTTCTGGTCGAAATTTTGATTTTCGATATCTCAGCTCTGGAAGGGTCTAGAGCCTCCATTGTTGCACTCAGGTCTATGTCTCATGGCCCTCTATCAGAATCCAGAGTTTTGAGAAGATTGGGGATACTTAATTTTTAGCCCAAAAAAAAAAAAACGTAAGGGGTAACACTGTCGTTTTTTTTTCGGGTCGAAATTTTGAGTTTCGATATCTCAGCACTAGAAGGATCTAGAGCCTCCATTGTTGCACTCAGGTCTAAGTCTCATGGCCCTCTATCAGAATCCAGAGTTTTGAGAAGATTGGGGATACTTAATTTTTCGCCCAAAAAAAAAACGTAAGGGGTAACACTGTCGTTTTTTTTACGGGTCGAAATTTTGATTTTCGATATCTCAGCTCTGGAAGGGTCTAGAGCCTCCATTGTTGCACTCAGGTCTAAGTCTCATGGCCCTCTATCAGAATCCAGAGTTTTGAGAAGATTGGGGATACTTAATTTTTCGCCCAAAAAAAAAAAGTAAGGGGTGACACTGTCGTTTTTTTTTTTTTTTGGTCGAAATTTTGATTTTCGATATCTCAGCTCTGGAAGGGTCTAAAGCCTCCATTGTTGCACTCAGGTCAATGTCTCATGGCCCTCTATCAGAATCCAGAGTTTTGAGAAGATTGGGGATACTTAATTTTTCACCCCCAAAAAAAAAACATAAGGGGTAACACTGTCATTTTTTTTTCTGGTCGAAATTTTGATTTTCGATATCTCAGCTCTGGAAGGGTCTAGAGCCTCCATTGTTGCACTCAGGTCTATGTCTCATGGCCCTCTATCAGAATCCAGAGTTTTGAGAAGATTGGGGATACTTAATTTTTAGCCCAAAAAAAAAAAACGTAAGGGGTAACACTGTCGTTTTTGTTTTCAGGTCGAAATTTTGAGTTTCGATATCTCAGCACTAGAAGGATCTAGAGCCTCCATTGTTGCACTCAGGTCTAAGTCTCATGGCCCTCTATCAGAATCCAGAGTTTTGAGAAGATTGGGGATACTTAATTTTTTGCCCAAAAAAAAAAACGTAAGGGGTAACACTGTCGTTTTTTTTACGGGTCGAAATTTTGATTTTCGATATCTCAGCTCTGGAAGGGTCTAGAGCCTCCATTGTTGCACTCAAGTCTAAGTCTCATGGCCCTCTATCAGAATCCAGAGTTTTGAGAAGATTGGGGATACTTAATTTTTCGCCCAAAAAAAAACGTAAGGGATAACACTGTCGTTTTTTTTACGGGTCGAAATTTTGATTTTCGATATCTCAGCTCTGGAAGGGTCTAGAGCCTCCATTGTTGCACTCAGGTCTAAGTCTCATGGCTCTCTATCAGAATCCAGAGTTTTGAGAAGATTGGGGATACTTAATTTTTCACCCCAAAAAAAAACGTAAGGGGTAACACTGTCGTTTTTTTTTCTGGTCTAAATTTTGAATTTCGATATCTCAGCTCTGGAAGGGTCTAGAGCCTCCATTGTTGCAGTCAGGTCTAAGTCTCATGGCCCTCTATCAGAATCCAGAGTTTTGAGAAGATTAGGGATACTTAATTTTTCGCCCAAAAAAAAAACGTAAGGGGTAACACTGTCGTTTTTTTTTTTCTGGTCGAAATTTTGAATTTCGATATCTCAGCTCTGGAAGGGTCTAGAGCCTCCATTGTTGCACTCAGGTCTAAGTCTCATGGCCCTCTATCAGAATCCAGAGTTTTGAGAAGATTAGGGATACTTAATTTTTCGCCCAAAAAAAAACGTAAGGGGTAACACTGTCGTTTTTTTTTTCTGGTCGAAATTTTGATTTTCGATATCTCAGCTCTGGAAGGGTCTAGAGCCTCCATTGTTGCACTCAGGTCTATGTCTCATGGCCCTCTATCAGAATCCAGAGTTTTGAGAAGATTGGGGATACTTAATTTTTAGCCCAAAAAAAAAAAACGTAAGGGGTAACACTGTCGGTTTTTTTTTCGGGTCGAAATTTTGAGTTTCGATATCTCAGCACTAGAAGGATCTAGAGCCTCCATTGTTGCACTCAGGTCTAAGTCTCATGGCCCTCTATCAGAATCCAGAGTTTTGAGAAGATTGGGGATACTTAATTTTTCGCCCCAAAAAAAAAAAGCAAGGGGTAACACTGTCGTTTTTTTTTCTGGTCGAAATTTTGAATTTCGATATCTCAGCTCTGGAAGGGTCTAGAGCCTCCATTGTTGCACTCAGGTCTAAGTCTCATGGCCCTCTATCAGAATCCAGAGTTTTGAGAAGATTGGGGATACTTAATTTTTCGCCCAAAAAAAAAAAGTAAGGGGTGACACTGTCGTTTTTTTTTTTTTTGGTCGAAATTTTGATTTTCGATATCTCAGCTCTGGAAGGGTCTAAAGCCTCCATTGTTGCACTCAGGTCAATGTCTCATGGCCCTCTATCAGAATCCAGAGTTTTGAGAAGATTGGGGATACTTAATTTTTCACCCCCAAAAAAAAAACATAAGGGGTAACACTGTCATTTTTTTTTCTGGTCGAAATTTTGATTTTCGATATCTCAGCTCTGGAAGGGTCTAGAGCCTCCATTGTTGCACTCAGGTCTATGTCTCATGGCCCTCTATCAGAATCCAGAGTTTTGAGAAGATTGGGGATACTTAATTTTTAGCCCAAAAAAAAAAAACGTAAGGGGTAACACTGTCGTTTTTGTTTTCAGGTCGAAATTTTGAGTTTCGATATCTCAGCACTAGAAGGATCTAGAGCCTCCATTGTTGCACTCAGGTCTAAGTCTCATGGCCCTCTATCAGAATCCAGAGTTTTGAGAAGATTGGGGATACTTAATTTTTTGCCCAAAAAAAAAAACGTAAGGGGTAACACTGTCGTTTTTTTTACGGGTCGAAATTTTGATTTTCGATATCTCAGCTCTGGAAGGGTCTAGAGCCTCCATTGTTGCACTCAAGTCTAAGTCTCATGGCCCTCTATCAGAATCCAGAGTTTTGAGAAGATTGGGGATACTTAATTTTTCGCCCAAAAAAAAACGTAAGGGATAACACTGTCGTTTTTTTTACGGGTCGAAATTTTGATTTTCGATATCTCAGCTCTGGAAGGGTCTAGAGCCTCCATTGTTGCACTCAGGTCTAAGTCTCATGGCTCTCTATCAGAATCCAGAGTTTTGAGAAGATTGGGGATACTTAATTTTTCACCCCAAAAAAAAACGTAAGGGGTAACACTGTCGTTTTTTTTTTCTGGTCTAAATTTTGAATTTCGATATCTCAGCTCTGGAAGGGTCTAGAGCCTCCATTGTTGCAGTCAGGTCTAAGTCTCATGGCCCTCTATCAGAATCCAGAGTTTTGAGAAGATTAGGGATACTTAATTTTTCGCCCAAAAAAAAAACGTAAGGGGTAACACTGTCGTTTTTTTTTTTCTGGTCGAAATTTTGAATTTCGATATCTCAGCTCTGGAAGGGTCTAGAGCCTCCATTGTTGCACTCAGGTCTAAGTCTCATGGCCCTCTATCAGAATCCAGAGTTTTGAGAAGATTAGGGATACTTAATTTTTCGCCCAAAAAAAAACGTAAGGGGTAACACTGTCGTTTTTTTTTTCTGGTCGAAATTTTGATTTTCGATATCTCAGCTCTGGAAGGGTCTAGAGCCTCCATTGTTGCACTCAGGTCTATGTCTCATGGCCCTCTATCAGAATCCAGAGTTTTGAGAAGATTGGGGATACTTAATTTTTAGCCCAAAAAAAAAAAACGTAAGGGGTAACACTGTCGGTTTTTTTTTCGGGTCGAAATTTTGAGTTTCGATATCTCAGCACTAGAAGGATCTAGAGCCTCCATTGTTGCACTCAGGTCTAAGTCTCATGGCCCTCTATCAGAATCCAGAGTTTTGAGAAGATTGGGGATACTTAATTTTTCGCCCCAAAAAAAAAAAGCAAGGGGTAACACTGTCGTTTTTTTTCTGGTCGAAATTTTGAATTTCGATATCTCAGCTCTGGAAGGGTCTAGAGCCTCCATTGTTGCACTCAGGTCTAAGTCTCATGGCCCTCTATCAGAATCCAGAGTTTTGAGAAGATTAGGGATACTTAATTTTTCGCCCAAAAAAAAAACGTAAGGGGTAACATTGTCGTTTTTTTTTCTGGTCGAAATTTTGAATTTCGATATCTCAGCTCTGGAAGGGTCTAGAGCCTCCATTGTTGCACTCAGGTCTAAGTCTCATGGCCCTCTATCAGAATCCAGAGTTTTGAGAAGATTAGGGATACTAAATTTTTCGCCCAAAAAAAAACGTAAGGGGTAACACTGTCGTTTTTTTTTTCTGGTCGAAATTTTGATTTTCGATATCTCAGCTCTGGAAGGGTCTAGAGCCTCCATTGTTGCACTCAGGTCTATGTCTCATGGCCCTCTATCAGAATCCAGAGTTTTGAGAAGATTGGGGATACTTAATTTTTAGCCCAAAAAAAAAAAACGTAAGGGGTAACACTGTCGTTTTTTTTTTCGGGTCGAAATTTTGAGTTTCGATATCTCAGCACTAGAAGGATCTAGAGCCTCCATTGTTGCACTCAGGTCTAAGTCTCATGGCCCTCTATCAGAATCCAGAGTTTTGAGAAGATTGGGGATACTTAATTTTTCGCCCAAAAAAAAAACGTAAGGGGTAACACTGTCGTTTTTTTTACGGGTCGAAATTTTGATTTTCGATATCTCAGCTCTGGAAGGGTCTAGAGCCTCCATTGTTGCACTCAGGTCTAAGTCTCATGGCCCTCTATCAGAATCCAGAGTTTTGAGAAGATTGGGGATACTTAATTTTTCGCCCAAAAAAAAAAAGTAAGGGGTGACACTGTCGTTTTTTTTTTTTCTGGTCGAAATTTTGATTTTCGATATCTCAGCTCTGGAAGGGTCTAGAGCCTCCATTGTTGCACTCAGGTCAATGTCTCATGGCCCTCTATCAGAATCCAGAGTTTTGAGAAGATTGGGGATACTTAATTTTTCACCCCCCAAAAAAAAAACATAAGGGGTAACACTGTCATTTTTTTTTCTGGTCGAAATTTTGATTTTCGATATCTCAGCTCTGGAAGGGTCTAGAGCCTCCATTGTTGCACTCAGGTCTAAGTCTCATGGCCCTCTATCAGAATCCAGAGTTTTGAGAAGATTGGGGATACTTAATTTTTTACCCCCCAAAAAAAACGTAAGGGGTAACACTGTCGTTTTTTTTTCTGGTCGAAATTTTGATTTTCGATATCTCAGCTCTGGAAGGGTCTAGAGCCTCCATTGTTGCACTCAGGTCTATGTCTCATGGCCCTCTATCAGAATCCAGAGTTTTGAGAAGATTGGGGATACTTAATTTTTAGCCCAAAAAAAAAAAACGTAAGGGGTAACACTGTCGTTTTTTTTTTCGGGTCGAAATTTTGAGTTTCGATATCTCAGCACTAGAAGGATCTAGAGCCTCCATTGTTGCACTCAGGTCTAAATCTCATGGCCCTCTATCAGAATCCAGAGTTTTGAGAAGATTGGGGATACTTAATTTTTCGCCCAAAAAAAAAACGTAAGGGGTAACACTGTCGTTTTTTTTACGGGTCGAAATTTTGATTTTCGATATCTCAGCTCTGGAAGGGTCTAGAGCCTCCATTGTTGCACTCAGGTCTAAGTCTCATGGCCCTCTATCAGAATCCAGAGTTTTGAGAAGATTGGGGATACTTAATTTTTCGCCCAAAAAAAAAAACGTAAGGGGTAACACTGTCGTTTTTTTTACGGGTCGAAATTTTGATTTTCGATATCTCAGCTCTGGAAGGGTCTAGAGCCTCCATTGTTGCACTCAGGTCTAAGTCTCATGGCCCTCTATCAGAATCCAGAGTTTTGAGAAGATTGGGGATACTTAATTTTTCACCCCAAAAAAAAAACGTAAGGGGTAACACTGTCGTTTTTTTTTCTGGTCGAAATTTTGAATTTCGATATCTCAGCTCTGGAAGGGTCTAGAGCCTCCATTGTTGCACTCAGGTCTAAGTCTCATGGCCCTCTATCAGAATCCAGAGTTTTGAGAAGATTAGGGATACTTAATTTTTCGCCCAAAAAAAAAAAACGTAAGGGGTAACACTGTCGTTTTTTTTTCTGGTCGAAATTTTGAATTTCGATATCTCAGCTCTGGAAGGGTCTAGAGCCTCCATTGTTGCACTCAGGTCTAAGTCTCATGGCCCTCTATCAGAATCCAGAGTTTTGAGAAGATTAGGGATACTTAATTTTTCGCCCAAAAAAAAAAACGTAAGGGGTAACACTGTCGTTTTTTTTTTTCTGGTCGAAATTTTGAATTTCGAAATCTCAGCTCTGGAAGGGTCTAGAGCCTCCATTGTTGCACTCAGGTCTAAGTCTCATGGCCCTCTATCAGAATCCAGAGTTTTGAGAAGATTAGGGATACTTAATTTTTCGCCCAAAAAAAAACGTAAGGGGTAACACTGTCGTTTTTTTTCTGGTCGAAATTTTGATTTTCGATATCTCAGCTCTGGAAGGGTCTAGAGCCTCCATTGTTGCACTCAGGTCTATGTCTCATGGCCCTCTATCAGAATCCAGAGTTTTGAGAAGATTGGGGATACTTAATTTTTAGCCCAAAAAAAACAAAACGTAAGGGGTAACACTGTCGGTTTTTTTTTCGGGTCGAAATTTTGAGTTTCGATATCTCAGCACTAGAAGGATCTAGAGCCTCCATTGTTTCACTCAGGTCTAAGTCTCATGGCCCTCTATCAGAATCCAGAGTTTTGAGAAGATTGGGGATACTTAATTTTTCACCCCAAAAAAAAAACATAAGGGGTAACACTGTCATTTTTTTTTCTGGTCGAAATTTTGAATTTCGATATCTCAGCTCTGGAAGGGTCTAGAGCCTCCATTGTTGCACTCAGGTCTAAGTCTCATGGCCCTCTATCAGAATCCAGAGTTTTGAGAAGATTGGGGATACTTAATTTTTCGCCCCCCAAAAAAAAACATGAGGGGTAACACTGTCGTTTTTTTTTCTGGTCGAAATTTTGATTTTCGATATCTCAGCTCTGGAAGGATCTAGAGCCTCCATTGTTGCACTCAGGTCTATGTCTCATGGCCCTCTATCAGAATCCAGAGTTTTGAGAAGATTGGGGATACTTAATTTTTCACCCAAAAAAAAAACATAAGGGGTAACACTGTCGTTTTTTTTTTTCTGGTCGAAATTTTGAATTTCGATATCTCAGCTCTGGAAGGGTCTAGAGCCTCCATTGTTGCACTCAGGTCTAAGTCTCATGGCCCTCTATCAGAATCCAGAGTTTTGAGAAGATTAGGGATACTTAATTTTTCGCCCAAAAAAAAAAACGTAAGGGGTAACACTGTCGTTTTTTTTCGGGTCGAAAGTTTGAGTTTCGATATCTCAGCTCTGGAAGGGTCTAGAGCCTCCATTGTTGCACTCAGGTCTAAGTCTCATGGCCCTCTATCAGAATCCAGAGTTTTGAGAAGATTGGGGATACTTAATTTTTCGCCCAAAAAAAAAAAACGTAAGGGGTAACACTGTCGTTTTTTTTTTTCGGGTCGAAAGTTTGAGTTTCGATATCTCAGCACTGGAAGGGTCTAGAGCCTCCATTGTTGCACTCAGGTCTATGTCTCATGGCCCTCTATCAGAATCCAGAGTTTTGAGAAGATTGGGGATACTTAATTTTTCGCCCCCCAAAAAAAAACATGAGGGGTAACACTGTCGTTTTTTTTTCTGGTCGAAATTTTGATTTTCGATATCTCAGCTCTGGAAGGATCTAGAGCCTCCATTGTTGCACTCAGGTCTATGTCTCATGGCCCTCTATCAGAATCCAGAGTTTTGAGAAGATTGGGGATACTTAATTTTTCACCCAAAAAAAAAAAACATAAGGGGTAACACTGTCGTTTTTTTTTTTCTGGTCGAAATTTTGAATTTCGATATCTCAGCTCTGGAAGGGTCTAGAGCCTCCATTGTTGCACTCAGGTCTAAGTCTCATGGCCCTCTATCAGAATCCAGAGTTTTGAGAAGATTAGGGATACTTAATTTTTCGCCCAAAAAAAAAAACGTAAGGGGTAACACTGTCGTTTTTTTTCGGGTCGAAAGTTTGAGTTTCGATATCTCAGCTCTGGAAGGGTCTAGAGCCTCCATTGTTGCACTCAGGTCTAAGTCTCATGGCCCTCTATCAGAATCCAGAGTTTTGAGAAGATTGGGGATACTTAATTTTTCGCCCAAAAAAAAAAACGTAAGGGGTAACACTGTCGTTTTTTTTTCGGGTCGAAAGTTTGAGTTTCGATATCTCAGCACTGGAAGGGTCTAGAGCCTCCATTGTTGCACTCAGGTCTATGTCTCATGGCCCTCTATCAGAATCCAGAGTTTTGAGAAGATTAGGGATACTTAATTTTTCGCCCAAAAAAAAAAACGTAAGGGGTAACACTGTCGTTTTTTTTCGGGTCGAAAGTTTGAGTTTCGATATCTCAGCTCTGGAAGGGTCTAGAGCCTCCATTGTTGCACTCAGGTCTAAGTCTCATGATCCTCTATCAGAATCCAGAGTTTTGAGAAGATTGGGGATACTTAATTTTTCGCCCAAAAAAAAAAAACGTAAGGGGTAACACTGTCGTTTTTTTTTCGGGTCGAAAGTTTGAGTTTCGATATCTCAGCACTGGAAGGGTCTAGAGCCTCCATTGTTGCACTCAGGTCTATGTCTCATGGCCCTCTATCAGACTCCAGAATTTTGAGAAGATTGGGGATACTTAATTTTTCGCCCCAAAAAAAAAAAACGTAAGGGGTAACACTGTCGTTTTTTTTTTCTGGTCGAAATTTTGATTTTCGATATCTCAGCTCTGGAAGGGTCTAGAGCCTCCATTGTTGCACTCAGGTCTATGTCTCATGGCCCTCTATCAGAATCCAGAGTTTTGAGAAGATTAGGGATACTAAATTTTTAGCCCAAAAAAAAAAAACGTAAGGGGTGACACTGTCGTTTTTTTTTTTTTTCTGGTCGAAATTTTGATTTTCAATATCTCAGCTCTGGAAGGGTCTAGAGCCTCCATTGTTGCACTCAGGTCTATGTCTCATGGCCCTCTATCAGAATCCAGAGTTTTGAGAAGATTGGGGATACTTAATTTTTCGCCCCAAAAAAAAAAAACGTAAGGGGTAACACTGTCGTTTTTTTTTTTCTGGTCGAAATTTTGAATTTCGATGTTTCAGCTCTGGAAGGGTCTAGAGCCTCCATTGTTGCACTCAGGTCTAAGTCTCATGGCCCTCTATCAGAATCCAGAGTTTTGAGACGATTGGGGATACTTAATTTTTCGCCCAAAAAAAAAAAAACGTAAGGGGTAACACTGTCATTTTTTTTTCTGGTCGAAATTTTGAATTTCGATATCTCAGCTCTGGAAGGGTCTAGAGCCTCCATTGTTGCACTCAGGTCTAAGTCTCATGGCCCTCTATCAGAATCCAGAGTTTTGAGAAGATTGGGGATACTTAATTTTTCGCCCAAAAAAAAAAAAACCTAAGGGGTAACACTGTCGTTTTTTTTTCTGGTCGAAATTTTGATTTTCGATATCTCAGCTCTGGAAGGGTCTAGAGCCTCCATTGTTGCACTCAGGTCTAAGTCTCATGGCCCTCTATCAGAATCCAGAGTTTTGAGAAGATTGGGGATACTTAATTTTTCGCCCAAAAAAAAAAAAAACCTAAGGGGTAACACTGTCGTTTTTTTTTCTGGTCGAAATTTTGATTTTCGATATCTCAGCTCTGGAAGGATCTAGAGCCTCCATTGTTGCACTCAGGTCTATGTCTCATGGCCCTCTATCAGAATCCAGAATTTTGAGAAGATTGGGGATACCTAATTTTTCGCCCCAAAAAAAAAAAACGTAAGGGGCAACACTGTCGTTTTTTTTTTCTGGTCGAAATTTTGATTTTCGATATCTCAGCTCTGAAAGGGTCTAGAGCCTCCATTGTTGCACTCAGGTCTATGTCTCATGGCCCTCTATCAGAATCCAGAGTTTTGAGAAGATTAGGGATACTTAATTTTTCGCCCAAAAAAAAAAACGTAAGGGGTGACACTGTCGTTTTTTTTTTCTGGTCGAAATTTTGATTTTCAATATCTCAGCTCTGGAAGGGTCTAGAGCCTCCATTGTTGCACTCAGGTCTATGTCTCATGGCCCTCTATCAGAATCCAGAGTTTTGAGAAGATTGGGGATACTTAATTTTTCACCCAAAAAAAAAAACATAAGGGGTAACACTGTCATTTTTTTTTCTGGTCGAAATTTTGATTTTCGATATCTCAGCTCTGGAAGGGTCTAGAGCCTCCATTGTTGCACTCAGGTCTAAGTCTCATGGCCCTCTATCAGAATCCAGAGTTTTGAGAAGATTGGGGATACTTAATTTTTCACCCAAAAAAAAAAAACGTAAGGGGTAACACTGTCGTTTTTTTTTCTGGTCGAAATTTTGATTTTCGATATCTCAGCTCTGGAAGGGTCTAGAGCCTCCATTGTTGCACTCAGGTCTATGTCTCATGGCCCTCTATCAGAATCCAGAGTTTTGAGAAGATTGGGGATACTTAATTTTTCGCCCCAAAAAAAAAACGTAAGGGGTAACACTGTCGGTTTTTTTTCTGGTCGAAATTTTGAATTTCGATATCTCAGCTCTGGAAGGGTCTAGAGCCTCCATTGTTGCACTCAGGTCTAAGTCTCATGGCCCTCTATCAGAATCCAGAGTTTTGAGACGATTGGGGATACTTAATTTTTCGCCCCAAAAAAAAAACGTAAGGGGTAACACTGTCGTTTTTTTTCTGGTCGAAATTTTGAATTTCGATATCTCAGCTCTGGAAGGGTCTAGAGCCTCCATTGTTGCACTCAGGTCTAAGTCTCATGGCCCTCTATCAGAATCCAGAGTTTTGAGAAGATTAGGGATACTTAATTTTTCGCCCAAAAAAAAAAAACGTAAGGCGTAACACTGTCGTTTTTTTTTTCTGGTCGAAATTTTGATTTTCGATATCTCAGCTCTGGAAGGGTCTAGAGCCTCCATTGTTGCACTCAGGTCTAAGTCTCATGGCCCTCTATCAGAATCCAGAGTTTTGAGAAGATTGGGGATACTTAATTTTTCGCCCAAAAAAAAAAAACGTAAGGGGTAACACTGTCGTTTTTTTTTTCTGGTCAAAATTTTGATTTTCGAAATCTCAGCTCTGGAAGGGTCTAGAGCCTCCATTGTTGCACTCAGGTCTAAGTCTCATGGCCCTCTATCAGAATCCAGAGTTTAGAGAAGATTGGGGATACTTAATTTTTCGCCCAAAAAAAAAAAACGTAAGGGGTAACACTGTCGTTTTTTTTTCTGGTCGAAATTTTGATTTTCGATATCTCAGCTCTGGAAGGATCTAGAGCCTCCATTGTTGCACTCAGGTCTATGTCTCATGGCCCTTTATCAGAATCCAGAGTTTTGAAAAGATTAGGGATACTTAATTTTTCGCCCAAAAAAAAAAACGTAAGGGGTAACACTGTCGTTTTTTTTTCGGGTCGAAAGTTTGAGTTTCGATATCTCAGCACTGGAAGGGTCTAGAGCCTCCATTGTTGCACTCAGTTCTATGTCTCATGGCCCTCTATCAGAATCCAGAATTTTGAGAAGATTGGGGATACTTAATTTTTCGCCCAAAAAAAAAAACGTAAGGGGTGACACTGTCGTTTTTTTTTTTTCTGGTCGAAATTTTGATTTTCAATATCTCAGCTCTGGAAGGGTCTAGAGCCTCCATTGTTGCACTCAGGTCTATGTCTCATGGCCCTCTATCAGAATCCAGAGTTTTGAGAAGATTGGGGATACTTAATTTTTCACCCAAAAAAAAAACATAAGGGGTAACACTGTCATTTTTTTTTCTGGTCGAAATTTTGATTTTCGATATCTCAGCTCTGGAAGGGTCTAGAGCCTCCATTGTTGCACTCAGGTCTAAGTCTCATGGCCCTCTATCAGAATCCAGAGTTTTGAGAAGATTGGGGATACTTAATTTTTCACCCCAAAAAAAAAACGTAAGGGGTAACACTGTCGTTTTTTTTTCTGGTCGAAATTTTGATTTTCGATATCTCAGCTCTGGAAGGGTCTAGAGCCTCCATTGTTGCACTCAGGTCTAAGTCTCATGGCCCTCTATCAGAATCCAGAGTTTTGAGACGATTGGGGATACTTAATTTTTCGCCCAAAAAAAAAACGTAAGGGGTAACACTGTCGTTTTTTTTTCTGGTCGAAATTTTGAATTTCGATATCTCAGCTCTGGAAGGGTCTAGAGCCTCCATTGTTAAACTCAGGTCTAAGTCTCATGGCCCTCTATCAGAATCCAGAGTTTTGAGAAGATTAGGGATACTTAATTTTTCGCCCAAAAAAAAAACGTAAGGGGTAACACTGTCGTTTTTTTTTTCTGGTCGAAATTTTGATTTTCGACATCTCAGCTCTGGAAGGGTCTAGAGCCTCCATTGTTGCACTCAGGTCTAAGTCTCATGGCCCTCTATCAGAATCCAGAGTTTTGAGAAGATTGGGGATACTTAATTTTTCGCCCAAAAAAAAAAAACCTAAGGGGTAACACTGTCATTTTTTTTTTCTGGTCGAAATTTTGAATTTCGATATCTCAGCTCTGGAAGGGTCTAGAGCCTCCATTGTTGCACTCAGGTCTAAGTCTCATGGCCCTCTATCAGAATCCAGAGTTTTGAGAAGATTGGGGATACTTAATTTTTCGCCCAAAAAAAAAAAACGTAAGGGGTAACACTGTCGTTTTTTTTTTCGGGTCGAAATTTTGATTTTCGATGTCTCAGCTCTGGAAGGGTCTAGAGCCTCAATTGTTGCACTCAGGTCTATGTCTCATGGCCCTCTATCAGAATCCAGAGTTTTGAGAAGATTGGGGATACTTAATTTTTCGCCCCCCCAAAAAAAACGTAAGGGGTAACACTGTCGTTTTTTTTTCGGGTCCAAAGTTTGAGTTTCGATATCTCAGACCTGGAAGGGTCTAGAGCCTCCATTGTTGTACTCAGGTCTATGTCTCATGGCCCTCTATCAGAATCCAGAGTTTTGAGAAGATTGGGGATACTTAATTTTTCGCCCCCCCAAAAAAAAACGTAAGGGGTAAGTAACACTGTCGTTTTTTTTTCTGGTCGAAATTTTGATTTCCGATATCTCAGCTCTGAAAGGGTCTAGAGCCTCCATTGTTGCACTCAGGTCTATGTCTCATGGCCCTCTATCAGAATCCAGAGTTTTGAGAAGATTGGGGATACTTAATTTTTCGCCTCAAAAAAAAAAAAAACGTAAGGGGTAACACTGTCGTTTTTTTTTTCGGGTCGAAATTTTGATTTTCGATATCTCAGCTCTGGAAGGGTCTAGAGCCTCCATTGTTGCACTCAGGTCTAAGTCTCATGGCCCTCTATCAGAATCCAGAGTTTTGAGACGATTGGGGATACTTAATTTTTCGCCCAAAAAAAAAACGTAAGGGGTAACACTGTCGTTTTTTTTTTCTGGTCGAAATTTTGATTTTCGACATCTCAGCTCTGGAAGGGTCTAGAGCCTCCATTGTTGCACTCAGGTCTAAGTCTCATGGCCCTCTATCAGAATCCAGAGTTTTGAGAAGATTGGGGATACTTAATTTTTCGCCCAAAAAAAAAAAACCTAAGGGGTAACACTGTCATTTTTTTTTTTCTGGTCGAAATTTTGAATTTCGATATCTCAGCTCTGGAAGGGTCTAGAGCCTCCATTGTTGCACTCAGGTCTAAGTCTCATGGCCCTCTATCAGAATCCAGAGTTTTGAGAAGATTGGGGATACTTAATTTTTCGCCCAAAAAAAAAAAACGTAAGGGGTAACACTGTCGTTTTTTTTTCGGGTCCAAAGTTTGAGTTTCGATATCTCAGACCTGGAAGGGTCTAGAGCCTCCATTGTTGTACTCAGGTCTATGTCTCATGGCCCTCTATCAGAATCCAGAGTTTTGAGAAGATTGGGGATACTTAATTTTTCGCCCCCCAAAAAAAACCGTAAGGGGTAAGTAACACTGTCGTTTTTTTTTCTGGTCGAAATTTTGATTTCCGATATCTCAGCTCTGAAAGGGTCTAGAGCCTCCATTGTTGCACTCAGGTCTATGTCTCATGGCCCTCTATCAGAATCCAGAGTTTTGAGAAGATTGGGGATACTTAATTTTTCGCCCCAAAAAAAAAAAACGTAAGGGGTAACACTGTCGTTTTTTTTTCTGGTCGAAATTTTGATTTTCGATATCTCAGCTCTGGAAGGGTCTAGAGCCTCCATTGTTGCACTCAGGTCTAAGTCTCATGGCCCTCTATCAGAATCCAGAGTTTTGAGAAGATTGGGGATACTTAATTTTTCACCCCAAAAAAAAAACGTAAGGGGTAACACTGTCATTTTTTTTTCTGGTCGAAATTTTGAATTTCGATATCTCAGCTCTGGAAGGGTCTAGAGCCTCCATTGTTGCACTCAGGTCTAAGTCTCATGGCCCTCTATCAGAATCCAGAGTTTTGAGAAGATTGGGGATACTTAATTTTTCGCCCCCCAAAAAAAAACATAAGGGGTAACACTGTCGTTTTTTTTTCTGGTCGAAATTTTGATTTTCGATATCTCAGCTCTGGAAGGATCTAGAGCCTGCATTGTTGCACTCAGGTCTATGTCTCATGGCCCTCTATCAGAATCCAGAGTTTTGAGAAGATTGGGGATACTTAATTTTTCACCCCAAAAAAAAAAACATAAGGGGTAACACTGTCGTTTTTTTTTTTTCTGGTCGAAATTTTGAATTACGATATCTCAGCTCTGGAAGGGTCTAGAGCCTCCATTGTTGCACTCAGGTCTAAGTCTCGTGGCCCTCTATCAGAATCCAGAGTTTTGAGAAGATTAGGGATACTTAATTTTTCGCCCAAAAAAAAAAAACGTAAGGGGTAACACTGTCGTTTTTTTTCGGGTCGAAAGTTTGAGTTTCGATATCTCAGCTCTGGAAGGGTCTAGAGCCTCCATTGTTGCACTCAGGTCTAAGTCTCATGGCCCTCTATCAGAATCCAGAGTTTTGAGAAGATTGGGGATACTTAATTTTTCGCCCAAAAAAAAAAAACGTAAGGGGTAACACTGTCGTTTTTTTTTCGGGTCGAAAGTTTGAGTTTCGATATCTCAGCACTGGAAGGGTCTAGAGCCTCCATTGTTGCACTCAGGTCTATGTCTCATGGCCCTCTATCAGACTCCAGAATTTTGAGAAGATTGGGGATACTTAATTTTTCGCCCCAAAAAAAAAAACGTAAGGGGTAACACTGTCGTTTTTTTTTTTTTTCTGGTCGAAATTTTGATTTTCAATATCTCAGCTCTGGAAGGGTCTAGAGCCTCCATTGTTGCACTCAGGTCTATGTCTCATGGCCCTCTATCAGAATCCAGAGTTTTGAGAAGATTGGGGATACTTAATTTTTCACCCAAAAAAAAAAAACGTAAGGGGTAACACTGTCATTTTTTTTTTCTGGTCGAAATTTTGATTTTCGATATCTCAGCTCTGGAAGGATCTAGAGCCTCCATTGTTGCACTCAGGTCTATGTCTCATGGCCCTCTATCAGAATCCAGAATTTTTAGAAGATTGGGGATACCTAATTTTTCGCCCCAAAAAAAAAAAAAGTAAGGGGCAACACTGTCGTTTTTTTTTTTCTGGTCGAAATTTTGATTTTCGATATCTCAGCTCTGAAAGGGTCTAGAGCCTCCATTGTTGCACTCAGGTCTATGTCTCATGGCCCTCTATCAGAATCCAGAGTTTTGAGAAGATTAGGGATACTTAATTTTTCGCCCAAAAAAAAAAACGTAAGGGGTGACACTGTCGTTTTTTTTTTCTGGTCGAAATTTTGATTTTCAATATCTCAGCTCTGGAAGGGTCTAGAGCCTCCATTGTTGCACTCAGGTCTATGTCTCATGGCCCTCTATCAGAATCCAGAGTTTTGAGAAGATTGGGGATACTTAATTTTTCACCCAAAAAAAAAAACATAAGGGGTAACACTGTCATTTTTTTTTCTGGTCGAAATTTTGATTTTCGATATCTCAGCTCTGGAAGGGTCTAGAGCCTCCATTGTTGCACTCAGGTCTAAGTCTCATGGCCCTCTATCAGAATCCAGAGTTTTGAGAAGATTGGGGATACTTAATTTTTCACCCAAAAAAAAAAAACGTAAGGGGTAACACTGTCGTTTTTTTTTCTGGTCGAAATTTTGATTTTCGATATCTCAGCTCTGGAAGGGTCTAGAGCCTCCATTGTTGCACTCAGGTCTATGTCTCATGGCCCTCTATCAGAATCCAGAGTTTTGAGAAGATTGGGGATACTTAATTTTTCGCCCCAAAAAAAAAACGTAAGGGGTAACACTGTCGGTTTTTTTTCTGGTCGAAATTTTGAATTTCGATATCTCAGCTCTGGAAGGGTCTAGAGCCTCCATTGTTGCACTCAGGTCTAAGTCTCATGGCCCTCTATCAGAATCCAGAGTTTTGAGACGATTGGGGATACTTAATTTTTCGCCCCAAAAAAAAAACGTAAGGGGTAACACTGTCGTTTTTTTTCTGGTCGAAATTTTGAATTTCGATATCTCAGCTCTGGAAGGGTCTAGAGCCTCCATTGTTGCACTCAGGTCTAAGTCTCATGGCCCTCTATCAGAATCCAGAGTTTTGAGAAGATTAGGGATACTTAATTTTTCGCCCAAAAAAAAAAAACGTAAGGCGTAACACTGTCGTTTTTTTTTTCTGGTCGAAATTTTGATTTTCGATATCTCAGCTCTGGAAGGGTCTAGAGCCTCCATTGTTGCACTCAGGTCTAAGTCTCATGGCCCTCTATCAGAATCCAGAGTTTTGAGAAGATTGGGGATACTTAATTTTTCGCCCAAAAAAAAAAAACGTAAGGGGTAACACTGTCGTTTTTTTTTTCTGGTCAAAATTTTGATTTTCGAAATCTCAGCTCTGGAAGGGTCTAGAGCCTCCATTGTTGCACTCAGGTCTAAGTCTCATGGCCCTCTATCAGAATCCAGAGTTTAGAGAAGATTGGGGATACTTAATTTTTCGCCCAAAAAAAAAAAACGTAAGGGGTAACACTGTCGTTTTTTTTTCTGGTCGAAATTTTGATTTTCGATATCTCAGCTCTGGAAGGATCTAGAGCCTCCATTGTTGCACTCAGGTCTATGTCTCATGGCCCTTTATCAGAATCCAGAGTTTTGAAAAGATTAGGGATACTTAATTTTTCGCCCAAAAAAAAAAAACGTAAGGGGTAACACTGTCGTTTTTTTTTCGGGTCGAAAGTTTGAGTTTCGATATCTCAGCACTGGAAGGGTCTAGAGCCTCCATTGTTGCACTCAGTTCTATGTCTCATGGCCCTCTATCAGAATCCAGAATTTTGAGAAGATTGGGGATACTTAATTTTTCGCCCAAAAAAAAAAACGTAAGGGGTGACACTGTCGTTTTTTTTTTTTCTGGTCGAAATTTTGATTTTCAATATCTCAGCTCTGGAAGGGTCTAGAGCCTCCATTGTTGCACTCAGGTCTATGTCTCATGGCCCTCTATCAGAATCCAGAGTTTTGAGAAGATTGGGGATACTTAATTTTTCACCCAAAAAAAAAAACATAAGGGGTAACACTGTCATTTTTTTTTCTGGTCGAAATTTTGATTTTCGATATCTCAGCTCTGGAAGGGTCTAGAGCCTCCATTGTTGCACTCAGGTCTAAGTCTCATGGCCCTCTATCAGAATCCAGAGTTTTGAGAAGATTGGGGATACTTAATTTTTCACCCCAAAAAAAAAACGTAAGGGGTAACACTGTCGTTTTTTTTTCTGGTCGAAATTTTGATTTTCGATATCTCAGCTCTGGAAGGGTCTAGAGCCTCCATTGTTGCACTCAGGTCTAAGTCTCATGGCCCTCTATCAGAATCCAGAGTTTTGAGACGATTGGGGATACTTAATTTTTCGCCCAAAAAAAAAACGTAAGGGGTAACACTGTCGTTTTTTTTTCTGGTCGAAATTTTGAATTTCGATATCTCAGCTCTGGAAGGGTCTAGAGCCTCCATTGTTAAACTCAGGTCTAAGTCTCATGGCCCTCTATCAGAATCCAGAGTTTTGAGAAGATTAGGGATACTTAATTTTTCGCCCAAAAAAAAAACGTAAGGGGTAACACTGTCGTTTTTTTTTTCTGGTCGAAATTTTGATTTTCGACATCTCAGCTCTGGAAGGGTCTAGAGCCTCCATTGTTGCACTCAGGTCTAAGTCTCATGGCCCTCTATCAGAATCCAGAGTTTTGAGAAGATTGGGGATACTTAATTTTTCGCCCAAAAAAAAAAACCTAAGGGGTAACACTGTCATTTTTTTTTTCTGGTCGAAATTTTGAATTTCGATATCTCAGCTCTGGAAGGGTCTAGAGCCTCCATTGTTGCACTCAGGTCTAAGTCTCATGGCCCTCTATCAGAATCCAGAGTTTTGAGAAGATTGGGGATACTTAATTTTTCGCCCAAAAAAAAAAAACGTAAGGGGTAACACTGTCGTTTTTTTTTTCGGGTCGAAATTTTGATTTTCGATGTCTCAGCTCTGGAAGGGTCTAGAGCCTCAATTGTTGCACTCAGGTCTATGTCTCATGGCCCTCTATCAGAATCCAGAGTTTTGAGAAGATTGGGGATACTTAATTTTTCGCCCCCCCAAAAAAAACGTAAGGGGTAACACTGTCGTTTTTTTTTCGGGTCCAAAGTTTGAGTTTCGATATCTCAGACCTGGAAGGGTCTAGAGCCTCCATTGTTGTACTCAGGTCTATGTCTCATGGCCCTCTATCAGAATCCAGAGTTTTGAGAAGATTGGGGATACTTAATTTTTCGCCCCCCCAAAAAAAAACGTAAGGGGTAAGTAACACTGTCGTTTTTTTTTCTGGTCGAAATTTTGATTTCCGATATCTCAGCTCTGAAAGGGTCTAGAGCCTCCATTGTTGCACTCAGGTCTATGTCTCATGGCCCTCTATCAGAATCCAGAGTTTTGAGAAGATTGGGGATACTTAATTTTTCGCCTCAAAAAAAAAAAAAACGTAAGGGGTAACACTGTCGTTTTTTTTTTCGGGTCGAAATTTTGATTTCCGATATCTCAGCTCTGGAAGGGTCTAGAGCCTCCATTGTTGCACTCAGGTCTAAGTCTCATGGCCCTCTATCAGAATCCAGAGTTTTGAGACGATTGGGGATACTTAATTTTTCGCCCAAAAAAAAAACGTAAGGGGTAACACTGTCGTTTTTTTTTCTGGTCGAAATTTTGAATTTCGATATCTCAGCTCTGGAAGGGTCTAGAGCCTCCATTGTTAAACTCAGGTCTAAGTCTCATGGCCCTCTATCAGAATCCAGAGTTTTGAGAAGATTAGGGATACTTAATTTTTCGCCCAAAAAAAAAACGTAAGGGGTAACACTGTCGTTTTTTTTTTCTGGTCGAAATTTTGATTTTCGACATCTCAGCTCTGGAAGGGTCTAGAGCCTCCATTGTTGCACTCAGGTCTAAGTCTCATGGCCCTCTATCAGAATCCAGAGTTTTGAGAAGATTGGGGATACTTAATTTTTCGCCCAAAAAAAAAAAACCTAAGGGGTAACACTGTCATTTTTTTTTTCTGGTCGAAATTTTGAATTTCGATATCTCAGCTCTGGAAGGGTCTAGAGCCTCCATTGTTGCACTCAGGTCTAAGTCTCATGGCCCTCTATCAGAATCCAGAGTTTTGAGAAGATTGGGGATACTTAATTTTTCGCCCAAAAAAAAAAAACGTAAGGGGTAACACTGTCGTTTTTTTTTTCGGGTCGAAATTTTGATTTTCGATGTCTCAGCTCTGGAAGGGTCTAGAGCCTCAATTGTTGCACTCAGGTCTATGTCTCATGGCCCTCTATCAGAATCCAGAGTTTTGAGAAGATTGGGGATACTTAATTTTTCGCCCCCCCAAAAAAAACGTAAGGGGTAACACTGTCGTTTTTTTTTCGGGTCCAAAGTTTGAGTTTCGATATCTCAGACCTGGAAGGGTCTAGAGCCTCCATTGTTGTACTCAGGTCTATGTCTCATGGCCCTCTATCAGAATCCAGAGTTTTGAGAAGATTGGGGATACTTAATTTTTCGCCCCCCAAAAAAAAACGTAAGGGGTAAGTAACACTGTCGTTTTTTTTTCTGGTCGAAATTTTGATTTCCGATATCTCAGCTCTGAAAGGGTCTAGAGCCTCCATTGTTGCACTCAGGTCTATGTCTCATGGCCCTCTATCAGAATCCAGAGTTTTGAGAAGATTGGGGATACTTAATTTTTCGCCCCAAAAAAAAAAAACGTAAGGGGTAACACTGTCGTTTTTTTTTCTGGTCGATATTTTGATTTTCAATATCTCAGCTCTGGAAGGGTCTAGAGCCTCCATTGTTGCACTCAGGTCTAAGTCTCATGGCCCTCTATCAGAATCCAGAGTTTTGAGAAGATTGGGGATACTTAATTTTTCACCCCAAAAAAAAAACATAAGGGGTAACACTGTCATTTTTTTTTCTGGTCGAAATTTTGAATTTCGATATCTCAGCTCTGGAAGGGTCTAGAGCCTCCATTGTTGCACTCAGGTCTAAGTCTCATGGCCCTCTATCAGAATCCAGAGTTTTGAGAAGATTGGGGATACTTAATTTTTCGCCCCCCAAAAAAAAACATAAGGGGTAACACTGTCGTTTTTTTTTCTGGTCGAAATTTTGATTTTCGATATCTCAGCTCTGGAAGGATCTAGAGCCTGCATTGTTGCACTCAGGTCTATGTCTCATGGCCCTCTATCAGAATCCAGAGTTTTGAGAAGATTGGGGATACTTAATTTTTCACCCCAAAAAAAAAACATAAGGGGTAACACTGTCGTTTTTTTTTTTTCTGGTCGAAATTTTGAATTTCAATATCTCAGCTCTGGAAGGGTCTAGAGCCTCCATTGTTGCACTCAGGTCTAAGTCTCGTGGCCCTCTATCAGAATCCAGAGTTTTGAGAAGATTAGGGATACTTAATTTTTCGCCCAAAAAAAAAAACGTAAGGGGTAACACTGTCGTTTTTTTTCGGGTCGAAAGTTTGAGTTTCGATATCTCAGCTCTGGAAGGGTCTAGAGCCTCCATTGTTGCACTCAGGTCTAAGTCGCATGGCCCTCTATCAGAATCCAGAGTTTTGAGAAGATTGGGGATACTTAATTTTTCGCCCAAAAAAAAAAAACGTAAGGGGTAACACTGTCGTTTTTTTTTCGGGTCGAAAGTTTGAGTTTCGATATCTCAGCACTGGAAGGGTCTAGAGCCTCCATTGTTGCACTCAGGTCTATGTCTCATGGCCCTCTATCAGACTCCAGAATTTTGAGAAGATTGGGGATACTTAATTTTTCGCCCCAAAAAAAAAAAACGTAAGGGGTAACACTGTCGTTTTTTTTTTTTTTCTGGTCGAAATTTTGATTTTCAATATCTCAGCTCTGGAAGGGTCTAGAGCCTCCATTGTTGCACTCAGGTCTATGTCTCATGGCCCTCTATCAGAATCCAGAGTTTTGAGAAGATTGGGGATACTTAATTTTTCACCCAAAAAAAAAAACATAAGGGGTAACACTGTCATTTTTTTTTCTGGTCGAAATTTTGATTTTCGATATCTCAGCTCTGGAAGGGTCTAGAGCCTCCATTGTTGCACTCAGGTCTATGTCTCATGGCCCTCTATCAGAATCCAGAGTTTTGAGAAGATTGGGGATACTTAATTTTTCGCCCCAAAAAAAAAAACGTAAGGGTTAACACTGTCGTTTTTTTTTTTGGTCGAAATTTTGAATTTCGATGTCTCAGCTCTGGAAGGGTCTAGAGCCTCCATTGTTGCACTCAGGTCTAAGTCTCATGGCCCTCTATCAGAATCCAGAGTTTTGAGACGATTGGGGATACTTAATTTTTCGCCCAAAAAAAAAAAACGTAAGGGGTAACACTGTCGTTTTTTTTTCTGGTCGAAATTTTGAATTTCGATATCTCAGCTCTGGAAGGGTCTAGAGCCTCCATTGTTGCACTCAGGTCTAAGTCTCATGGCCCTCTATCAGAATCCAGAGTTTTGAGAAGATTGGGGATACTTAATTTTTCGCCCAAAAAAAAAAAAACCTAAGGGGTAACACTGTCGTTTTTTTTTTCTGGTCGAAATATTGATTTTCGATATCTCAGCTCTGGAAGGGTCTAGAGCCTCCATTGTTGCACTCAGGTCTATGTCTCATGGCCCTCTATCAGAATCCAGAGTTTTGAGAAGATTGGGGATACTTAATTTTTCGCCCCAAAAAAAAAACGTAAGGGGTAACACTGTCGTTTTTTTTTCTGGTCGAAATTTTGAATTTCGATATCTCAGCTCTGGAAGGGTCTAGAGCCTCCATTGTTGCACTCAGGTCTAAATCTCATGGCCCTCTATCAGAATCCAGAGTTTTGAGAAGTTTGGGGATACTTAATTTTTCGCCCAAAAAAAAAAAACGTAAGGGGTAACACTGCCGTTTTTTTTTCTGGTCGAAATTTTGATTTTCGATATCTCAGCACTGGAAGGGTCTAGAGCCTCCATTGTTGCACTCAGGTCTATGTCTCATGGCCCTCTATCAGAATACAGAATTTGGAGAAGATTGGGGATACTTAATTTTTCGCCCCAAAAAAAAAAACGTAAGGGGTAACACTGTCGTTTTTTTTTTCTGGTCGAAATTTTGATTTTCGATATCTCAGCTTTGGAAGGGTCTAGAGCCTCCATTGTTGCACTCAGGTCTATGTCTCATTGCCCTCTATCAGAATCCAGAGTTTTGAGAAGATTAGGGATACTTAATTTTTCGCCCAAAAAAAAAACGTAAGGGGTGACACTCTCGTTTTTTTTTTTTCTGGTCGAAATTTTGATTTTCAATATCTCAGCTCTGGAAGGGTCTAGAGCCTCCATTGTTGCACTCAGGTCTAAGTCTCATGGCCCTCTATCAGAATCCAGAGTTTTGAGAAGATTGGGGATACTTAATTTTTCGCCCAAAAAAAAAAAAAACGTAAGGGGTAACACTGTCGTTTTTTTTTCTGGTCGAAATTTTGATTTTCGATATCTCAGCTCTGGAAGGATCTAGAGCCTCCATTGTTGCACTCAGGTCTATGTCTCATGGCCCTCTATCAGAATCCAGAGTTTTGAGAAGATTAGGGATACTTAATTTTTCGCCCAAAAAAAAAACGTAAGGGGTAACACTGTCATTTTTTTTTCGGGTCGAAAGTTTGAGTTTCGATATCTCAGCACTGGAAGGGTCTAGAGCCTCCATTGTTGCACTCAGGTCTATGTCTCATGGCCCTCTATCAGAATCCAGAATTTTGAGAATATTGGGGATACTTAATTTTTCGCCCCAAAAAAAAAACGTAAGGGGTAACACTGTCGTTTTTTTTTTCTGGTCGAAATTTTGAATTTCGATATCTCAGCTCTGGAAGGGTCTAGAGCCTCCATTATTGCACTCAGGTCTATGTCTCATGGCCCTCTATCAGAATCCAGAGTTTTGAGAAGATTAGGGATACTTAATTTTTCGCCCAAAAAAAAAAAAACGTAAGGGGTGACACTGTCGTTTTTTTTTTTTCTGGTCGAAATTTTGATTTTCAATATCTCAGCTCTGGAAGGGTCTAGAGCCTCCATTGTTGCACTCAGGTCAATGTCTCATGGCCCTCTATCAGAATCCAGAGTTTTGAGAAGATTGGGGATACTTAATTTTTCACCCAAAAAAAAAAAACATAAGGGGTAACACTCATTTTTTTTTCTGGTCGAAATTTTGATTTTCGATATCTCAGCTCTGGAAGGGTCTAGAGCCTCCATTGTTGCACTCAGGTCTATGTCTCATGGCCCTCTATCAGAATCCAGAGTTTTGAGAAGATTGGGGATACTTAATTTTTCGCCCCAAAAAAAAAAGTAAGGGGTAACACTGTCGGTTTTTTTTCTGGTCGAAATTTTGAATTTCGATATCTCAGCTCTGGAAGGGTCTAGAGCCTCCATTGTTGCACTCAGGTCTAAGTCTCATGGCCCTCTATCAGAATCCAGAGTTTTGAGAAGATTAGGGATACTTAATTTTTCGCCCAAAAAAAAAACGTAAGGGGTAACACTGTCGTATTTTTTTCTGGTCGAAATTTTGAATTTCGATATCTCAGCTCTGGAAGGGTCTAGAGCCTCCATTGTTGCACTCAGGTCTAAGTCTCATGGCCCTCTATCAGAATCCAGAGTTTTGAGAAGATTAGGGATACTTAATTTTTCGCCCAAAAAAAAAAAACGTAAGGGGTAAGACTGTCGTTTTTTTTTTTCTGGTCGAAATTTTGATTTTCGATATCTCAGCTCTGGAAGGGTCTAGAGCCTCCATTGTTGCACTCAGGTCTATGTCTCATGGCCCTCTATCAGAATCCAGAGTTTTGAGAAGATTGGGGATACTTAATTTTTAGCCCAAAAAAAAAAAACGTAAGGGGTAACACTGTCGTTTTTTTTTCGGGTCGAAATTTTGAGTTTCGATATCTCAGCACTAGAAGGATCTAGAGCCTCCATTGTTGCACTCAGGTCTAAGTCTCATGGCCCTCTATCAGAATCCAGAGTTTTGAGAAGATTGGGGATACTTAATTTTTCGCCCAAAAAAAAAACGTAAGGGGTAACACTGTCGTTTTTTTTACGGGTCGAAATTTTGATTTTCGATATCTCAGCTCTGGAAGGGTCTAGAGCCTCCATTGTTGCACTCAGGTCTATGTCTCATGGCCCTCTATCAGAATCCAGAGTTTTGAGAAGATTGGGGATACTTAATTTTTCGCCCAAAAAAAAAAAGTAAGGGGTGACACTGTCGTTTTTTTTTTTTTTTGGTCGAAATTTTGATTTTCGATATCTCAGCTCTGGAAGGGTCTAAAGCCTCCATTGTTGCACTCAGGTCAATGTCTCATGGCCCTCTATCAGAATCCAGAGTTTTGAGAAGATTGGGGATACTTAATTTTTCACCCCCAAAAAAAAAACATAAGGGGTAACACTGTCATTTTTTTTTCTGGTCGAAATTTTGATTTTCGATATCTCAGCTCTGGAAGGGTCTAGAGCCTCCATTGTTGCACTCAGGTCTATGTCTCATGGCCCTCTATCAGAATCCAGAGTTTTGAGAAGATTGGGGATACTTAATTTTTAGCCCAAAAAAAAAAAACGTAAGGGGTAACACTGTCGTTTTTTTTTTCAGGTCGAAATTTTGAGTTTCGATATCTCAGCACTAGAAGGATCTAGAGCCTCCATTGTTGCACTCAGGTCTAAGTCTCATGGCCCTCTATCAGAATCCAGAGTTTTGAGAAGATTGGGGATACTTAATTTTTCGCCCAAAAAAAAAAACGTAAGGGGTAACACTGTCGTTTTTTTTACGGGTCGAAATTTTGATTTTCGATATCTCAGCTCTGGAAGGGTCTAGAGCCTCCATTGTTGCACTCAAGTCTAAGTCTCATGGCCCTCTATCAGAATCCAGAGTTTTGAGAAGATTGGGGATACTTAATTTTTCGCCCAAAAAAAAACGTAAGGGATAACACTGTCGTTTTTTTTACGGGTCGAAATTTTGATTTTCGATATCTCAGCTCTGGAAGGGTCTAGAGCCTCCATTGTTGCACTCAGGTCTAAGTCTCATGGCTCTCTATCAGAATCCAGAGTTTTGAGAAGATTGGGGATACTTAATTTTTCACCCCAAAAAAAAACGTAAGGGGTAACACTGTCGTTTTTTTTTCTGGTCGAAATTTTGAATTTCGATATCTCAGCTCTGGAAGGGTCTAGAGCCTCCATTATTGCACTCAGGTCTATGTCTCATGGCCCTCTATCAGAATCCAGAGTTTTGAGAAGATTAGGGATACTTAATTTTTCGCCCAAAAAAAAAAAAAACGTAAGGGGTGACACTGTCGTTTTTTTTTTTTCTGGTCGAAATTTTGATTTTCAATATCTCAGCTCTGGAAGGGTCTAGAGCCTCCATTGTTGCACTCAGGTCAATGTCTCATGGCCCTCTATCAGAATCCAGAGTTTTGAGAAGATTGGGGATACTTAATTTTTCACCCAAAAAAAAAAAACATAAGGGGTAACACTCATTTTTTTTTCTGGTCGAAATTTTGATTTTCGATATCTCAGCTCTGGAAGGGTCTAGAGCCTCCATTGTTGCACTCAGGTCTATGTCTCATGGCCCTCTATCAGAATCCAGAGTTTTGAGAAGATTGGGGATACTTAATTTTTCGCCCCAAAAAAAAAAAGTAAGGGGTAACACTGTCGGTTTTTTTTCTGGTCGAAATTTTGAATTTCGATATCTCAGCTCTGGAAGGGTCTAGAGCCTCCATTGTTGCACTCAGGTCTAAGTCTCATGGCCCTCTATCAGAATCCAGAGTTTTGAGAAGATTAGGGATACTTAATTTTTCGCCCAAAAAAAAAACGTAAGGGGTAACACTGTCGTATTTTTTTCTGGTCGAAATTTTGAATTTCGATATCTCAGCTCTGGAAGGGTCTAGAGCCTCCATTGTTGCACTCAGGTCTAAGTCTCATGGCCCTCTATCAGAATCCAGAGTTTTGAGAAGATTAGGGATACTTAATTTTTCGCCCAAAAAAAAAAAACGTAAGGGGTAAGACTGTCGTTTTTTTTTTTCTGGTCGAAATTTTGATTTTCGATATCTCAGCTCTGGAAGGGTCTAGAGCCTCCATTGTTGCACTCAGGTCTATGTCTCATGGCCCTCTATCAGAATCCAGAGTTTTGAGAAGATTGGGGATACTTAATTTTTAGCCCAAAAAAAAAAAAACGTAAGGGGTAACACTGTCGTTTTTTTTTCGGGTCGAAATTTTGAGTTTCGATATCTCAGCACTAGAAGGATCTAGAGCCTCCATTGTTGCACTCAGGTCTAAGTCTCATGGCCCTCTATCAGAATCCAGAGTTTTGAGAAGATTGGGGATACTTAATTTTTCGCCCAAAAAAAAACGTAAGGGGTAACACTGTCGTTTTTTTTACGGGTCGAAATTTTGATTTTCGATATCTCAGCTCTGGAAGGGTCTAGAGCCTCCATTGTTGCACTCAGGTCTATGTCTCATGGCCCTCTATCAGAATCCAGAGTTTTGAGAAGATTGGGGATACTTAATTTTTCGCCCAAAAAAAAAAAGTAAGGGGTGACACTGTCGTTTTTTTTTTTTTTTTGGTCGAAATTTTGATTTTCGATATCTCAGCTCTGGAAGGGTCTAAAGCCTCCATTGTTGCACTCAGGTCAATGTCTCATGGCCCTCTATCAGAATCCAGAGTTTTGAGAAGATTGGGGATACTTAATTTTTCACCCCCAAAAAAAAAACATAAGGGGTAACACTGTCATTTTTTTTTCTGGTCGAAATTTTGATTTTCGATATCTCAGCTCTGGAAGGGTCTAGAGCCTCCATTGTTGCACTCAGGTCTAAGTCTCATGGCCCTCTATCAGAATCCAGAGTTTTGAGAAGATTGGGGATACTTAATTTTTCGCCCAAAAAAAAAAAACGTAAGGGGTAACACTGTCGTTTTTTTTTTCGGGTCGAAATTTTGATTTTCGATGTCTCAGCTCTGGAAGGGTCTAGAGCCTCAATTGTTGCACTCAGGTCTATGTCTCATGGCCCTCTATCAGAATCCAGAGTTTTGAGAAGATTGGGGATACTTAATTTTTCGCCCCCCCAAAAAAAACGTAAGGGGTAACACTGTCGTTTTTTTTTCGGGTCCAAAGTTTGAGTTTCGATATCTCAGACCTGGAAGGGTCTAGAGCCTCCATTGTTGTACTCAGGTCTATGTCTCATGGCCCTCTATCAGAATCCAGAGTTTTGAGAAGATTGGGGATACTTAATTTTTCGCCCCCCCAAAAAAAAACGTAAGGGGTAAGTAACACTGTCGTTTTTTTTTCTGGTCGAAATTTTGATTTCCGATATCTCAGCTCTGAAAGGGTCTAGAGCCTCCATTGTTGCACTCAGGTCTATGTCTTATGGCCCTCTATCAGAATCCAGAGTTTTGAGAAGATTGGGGATACTTAATTTTTCGCCTCAAAAAAAAAAAAAAACGTAAGGGGTAACACTGTCGTTTTTTTTTTCGGGTCGAAATTTTGATTTCCGATATCTCAGCTCTGGAAGGGTCTAGAGCCTCCATTGTTGCACTCAGGTCTAAGTCTCATGGCCCTCTATCAGAATCCAGAGTTTTGAGACGATTGGGGATACTTAATTTTTCGCCCAAAAAAAAAACGTAAGGGGTAACACTGTCGTTTTTTTTTCTGGTCGAAATTTTGAATTTCGATATCTCAGCACTAGAAGGATCTAGAGCCTCCATTGTTTCACTCAGGTCTAAGTCTCATGGCCCTCTATCAGAATCCAGAGTTTTGAGAAGATTGGGGATACTTAATTTTTCACCCCAAAAAAAAAACATAAGGGGTAACACTGTCATTTTTTTTTCTGGTCGAAATTTTGAATTTCGATATCTCAGCTCTGGAAGGGTCTAGAGCCTCCATTGTTGCACTCAGGTCTAAGTCTCATGGCCCTCTATCAGAATCCAGAGTTTTGAGAAGATTGGGGATACTTAATTTTTCGCCCCCCAAAAAAAAAACATGAGGGGTAACACTGTCGTTTTTTTTTCTGGTCGAAATTTTGATTTTCGATATCTCAGCTCTGGAAGGATCTAGAGCCTCCATTGTTGCACTCAGGTCTATGTCTCATGGCCCTCTATCAGAATCCAGAGTTTTGAGAAGATTGGGGATACTTAATTTTTCACCCAAAAAAAAAACATAAGGGGTAACACTGTCGTTTTTTTTTTTCTGGTCGAAATTTTGAATTTCGATATCTCAGCTCTGGAAGGGTCTAGAGCCTCCATTGTTGCACTCAGGTCTAAGTCTCATGGCCCTCTATCAGAATCCAGAGTTTTGAGAAGATTAGGGATACTTAATTTTTCGCCCAAAAAAAAAAACGTAAGGGGTAACACTGTCGTTTTTTTTCGGGTCGAAAGTTTGAGTTTCGATATCTCAGCTCTGGAAGGGTCTAGAGCCTCCATTGTTGCACTCAGGTCTAAGTCTCATGGCCCTCTATCAGAATCCAGAGTTTTGAGAAGATTGGGGATACTTAATTTTTCGCCCAAAAAAAAAAACGTAAGGGGTAACACTGTCGTTTTTTTTTTCGGGTCGAAAGTTTGAGTTTCGATATCTCAGCACTGGAAGGGTCTAGAGCCTCCATTGTTGCACTCAGGTCTATGTCTCATGGCCCTCTATCAGAATCCAGAGTTTTGAGAAGATTGGGGATACTTAATTTTTCGCCCCCCAAAAAAAAACATGAGGGGTAACACTGTCGTTTTTTTTTCTGGTCGAAATTTTGATTTTCGATATCTCAGCTCTGGAAGGATCTAGAGCCTCCATTGTTGCACTCAGGTCTATGTCTCATGGCCCTCTATCAGAATCCAGAGTTTTGAGAAGATTGGGGATACTTAATTTTTCACCCAAAAAAAAAAAACATAAGGGGTAACACTGTCGTTTTTTTTTTTCTGGTCGAAATTTTGAATTTCGATATCTCAGCTCTGGAAGGGTCTAGAGCCTCCATTGTTGCACTCAGGTCTAAGTCTCATGGCCCTCTATCAGAATCCAGAGTTTTGAGAAGATTAGGGATACTTAATTTTTCGCCCAAAAAAAAAAACGTAAGGGGTAACACTGTCGTTTTTTTTCGGGTCGAAAGTTTGAGTTTCGATATCTCAGCTCTGGAAGGGTCTAGAGCCTCCATTGTTGCACTCAGGTCTAAGTCTCATGGCCCTCTATCAGAATCCAGAGTTTTGAGAAGATTGGGGATACTTAATTTTTCGCCCAAAAAAAAAAACGTAAGGGGTAACACTGTCGTTTTTTTTTCGGGTCGAAAGTTTGAGTTTCGATATCTCAGCACTGGAAGGGTCTAGAGCCTCCATTGTTGCACTCAGGTCTATGTCTCATGGCCCTCTATCAGAATCCAGAGTTTTGAGAAGATTAGGGATACTTAATTTTTCGCCCAAAAAAAAAAACGTAAGGGGTAACACTGTCGTTTTTTTTCGGGTCGAAAGTTTGAGTTTCGATATCTCAGCTCTGGAAGGGTCTAGAGCCTCCATTGTTGCACTCAGGTCTAAGTCTCATGATCCTCTATCAGAATCCAGAGTTTTGAGAAGATTGGGGATACTTAATTTTTCGCCCAAAAAAAAAAAACGTAAGGGGTAACACTGTCGTTTTTTTTTCGGGTCGAAAGTTTGAGTTTCGATATCTCAGCACTGGAAGGGTCTAGAGCCTCCATTGTTGCACTCAGGTCTATGTCTCATGGCCCTCTATCAGACTCCAGAATTTTGAGAAGATTGGGGATACTTAATTTTTCGCCCCAAAAAAAAAAAACGTAAGGGGTAACACTGTCGTTTTTTTTTTCTGGTCGAAATTTTGATTTTCGATATCTCAGCTCTGGAAGGGTCTAGAGCCTCCATTGTTGCACTCAGGTCTATGTCTCATGGCCCTCTATCAGAATCCAGAGTTTTGAGAAGATTAGGGATACTAAATTTTTAGCCCAAAAAAAAAAAACGTAAGGGGTGACACTGTCGTTTTTTTTTTTTTTTCTGTTTGAAATTTTGATTTTCAATATCTCAGCTCTGGAAGGGTCTAGAGCCTCCATTGTTGCACTCAGGTCTATGTCTCATGGCCCTCTATCAGAATCCAGAGTTTTGAGAAGATTGGGGATACTTAATTTTTCGCCCCAAAAAAAAAAAACGTAAGGGGTAACACTGTCGTTTTTTTTTTTCTGGTCGAAATTTTGAATTTCGATGTTTCAGCTCTGGAAGGGTCTAGAGCCTCCATTGTTGCACTCAGGTCTAAGTCTCATGGCCCTCTATCAGAATCCAGAGTTTTGAGACGATTGGGGATACTTAATTTTTCGCCCAAAAAAAAAAAAACGTAAGGGGTAACACTGTCATTTTTTTTTCTGGTCGAAATTTTGAATTTCGATATCTCAGCTCTGGAAGGGTCTAGAGCCTCCATTGTTGCACTCAGGTCTAAGTCTCATGGCCCTCTATCAGAATCCAGAGTTTTGAGAAGATTGGGGATACTTAATTTTTCGCCCAAAAAAAAAAAAACCTAAGGGGTAACACTGTCGTTTTTTTTTCTGGTCGAAATTTTGATTTTCGATATCTCAGCTCTGGAAGGGTCTAGAGCCTCCATTGTTGCACTCAGGTCTAAGTCTCATGGCCCTCTATCAGAATCCAGAGTTTTGAGAAGATTGGGGATACTTAATTTTTCGCCCAAAAAAAAAAAAAACCTAAGGGGTAACACTGTCGTTTTTTTTTCTGGTCGAAATTTTGATTTTCGATATCTCAGCTCTGGAAGGATCTAGAGCCTCCATTGTTGCACTCAGGTCTATGTCTCATGGCCCTCTATCAGAATCCAGAATTTTGAGAAGATTGGGGATACCTAATTTTTCGCCCCAAAAAAAAAAAACGTAAGGGGCAACACTGTCGTTTTTTTTTTCTGGTCGAAATTTTGATTTTCGATATCTCAGCTCTGAAAGGGTCTAGAGCCTCCATTGTTGCACTCAGGTCTATGTCTCATGGCCCTCTATCAGAATCCAGAGTTTTGAGAAGATTAGGGATACTTAATTTTTCGCCCAAAAAAAAAAACGTAAGGGGTGACACTGTCGTTTTTTTTTTCTGGTCGAAATTTTGATTTTCAATATCTCAGCTCTGGAAGGGTCTAGAGCCTCCATTGTTGCACTCAGGTCTATGTCTCATGGCCCTCTATCAGAATCCAGAGTTTTGAGAAGATTGGGGATACTTAATTTTTCACCCAAAAAAAAAAACATAAGGGGTAACACTGTCATTTTTTTTTCTGGTCGAAATTTTGATTTTCGATATCTCAGCTCTGGAAGGGTCTAGAGCCTCCATTGTTGCACTCAGGTCTAAGTCTCATGGCCCTCTATCAGAATCCAGAGTTTTGAGAAGATTGGGGATACTTAATTTTTCACCCAAAAAAAAAAAACGTAAGGGGTAACACTGTCGTTTTTTTTTCTGGTCGAAATTTTGATTTTCGATATCTCAGCTCTGGAAGGGTCTAGAGCCTCCATTGTTGCACTCAGGTCTATGTCTCATGGCCCTCTATCAGAATCCAGAGTTTTGAGAAGATTGGGGATACTTAATTTTTCGCCCCAAAAAAAAAACGTAAGGGGTAACACTGTCGGTTTTTTTTCTGGTCGAAATTTTGAATTTCGATATCTCAGCTCTGGAAGGGTCTAGAGCCTCCATTGTTGCACTCAGGTCTAAGTCTCATGGCCCTCTATCAGAATCCAGAGTTTTGAGACGATTGGGGATACTTAATTTTTCGCCCCAAAAAAAAAACGTAAGGGGTAACACTGTCGTTTTTTTTCTGGTCGAAATTTTGAATTTCGATATCTCAGCTCTGGAAGGGTCTAGAGCCTCCATTGTTGCACTCAGGTCTAAGTCTCATGGCCCTCTATCAGAATCCAGAGTTTTGAGAAGATTAGGGATACTTAATTTTTCGCCCAAAAAAAAAAAACGTAAGGCGTAACACTGTCGTTTTTTTTTTCTGGTCGAAATTTTGATTTTCGATATCTCAGCTCTGGAAGGGTCTAGAGCCTCCATTGTTGCACTCAGGTCTAAGTCTCATGGCCCTCTATCAGAATCCAGAGTTTTGAGAAGATTGGGGATACTTAATTTTTCGCCCAAAAAAAAAAAACGTAAGGGGTAACACTGTCGTTTTTTTTTTCTGGTCAAAATTTTGATTTTCGAAATCTCAGCTCTGGAAGGGTCTAGAGCCTCCATTGTTGCACTCAGGTCTAAGTCTCATGGCCCTCTATCAGAATCCAGAGTTTAGAGAAGATTGGGGATACTTAATTTTTCGCCCAAAAAAAAAAAACGTAAGGGGTAACACTGTCGTTTTTTTTTCTGGTCGAAATTTTGATTTTCGATATCTCAGCTCTGGAAGGATCTAGAGCCTCCATTGTTGCACTCAGGTCTATGTCTCATGGCCCTTTATCAGAATCCAGAGTTTTGAAAAGATTAGGGATACTTAATTTTTCGCCCAAAAAAAAAAACGTAAGGGGTAACACTGTCGTTTTTTTTTCGGGTCGAAAGTTTGAGTTTCGATATCTCAGCACTGGAAGGGTCTAGAGCCTCCATTGTTGCACTCAGTTCTATGTCTCATGGCCCTCTATCAGAATCCAGAATTTTGAGAAGATTGGGGATACTTAATTTTTCGCCCAAAAAAAAAAACGTAAGGGGTGACACTGTCGTTTTTTTTTTTTCTGGTCGAAATTTTGATTTTCAATATCTCAGCTCTGGAAGGGTCTAGAGCCTCCATTGTTGCACTCAGGTCTATGTCTCATGGCCCTCTATCAGAATCCAGAGTTTTGAGAAGATTGGGGATACTTAATTTTTCACCCAAAAAAAAAACATAAGGGGTAACACTGTCATTTTTTTTTCTGGTCGAAATTTTGATTTTCGATATCTCAGCTCTGGAAGGGTCTAGAGCCTCCATTGTTGCACTCAGGTCTAAGTCTCATGGCCCTCTATCAGAATCCAGAGTTTTGAGAAGATTGGGGATACTTAATTTTTCACCCCAAAAAAAAAACGTAAGGGGTAACACTGTCGTTTTTTTTTCTGGTCGAAATTTTGATTTTCGATATCTCAGCTCTGGAAGGGTCTAGAGCCTCCATTGTTGCACTCAGGTCTAAGTCTCATGGCCCTCTATCAGAATCCAGAGTTTTGAGACGATTGGGGATACTTAATTTTTCGCCCAAAAAAAAAACGTAAGGGGTAACACTGTCGTTTTTTTTTCTGGTCGAAATTTTGAATTTCGATATCTCAGCTCTGGAAGGGTCTAGAGCCTCCATTGTTAAACTCAGGTCTAAGTCTCATGGCCCTCTATCAGAATCCAGAGTTTTGAGAAGATTAGGGATACTTAATTTTTCGCCCAAAAAAAAAACGTAAGGGGTAACACTGTCGTTTTTTTTTTCTGGTCGAAATTTTGATTTTCGACATCTCAGCTCTGGAAGGGTCTAGAGCCTCCATTGTTGCACTCAGGTCTAAGTCTCATGGCCCTCTATCAGAATCCAGAGTTTTGAGAAGATTGGGGATACTTAATTTTTCGCCCAAAAAAAAAAAACCTAAGGGGTAACACTGTCATTTTTTTTTTCTGGTCGAAATTTTGAATTTCGATATCTCAGCTCTGGAAGGGTCTAGAGCCTCCATTGTTGCACTCAGGTCTAAGTCTCATGGCCCTCTATCAGAATCCAGAGTTTTGAGAAGATTGGGGATACTTAATTTTTCGCCCAAAAAAAAAAAACGTAAGGGGTAACACTGTCGTTTTTTTTTTCGGGTCGAAATTTTGATTTTCGATGTCTCAGCTCTGGAAGGGTCTAGAGCCTCAATTGTTGCACTCAGGTCTATGTCTCATGGCCCTCTATCAGAATCCAGAGTTTTGAGAAGATTGGGGATACTTAATTTTTCGCCCCCCCAAAAAAAACGTAAGGGGTAACACTGTCGTTTTTTTTTCGGGTCCAAAGTTTGAGTTTCGATATCTCAGACCTGGAAGGGTCTAGAGCCTCCATTGTTGTACTCAGGTCTATGTCTCATGGCCCTCTATCAGAATCCAGAGTTTTGAGAAGATTGGGGATACTTAATTTTTCGCCCCCCCAAAAAAAAACGTAAGGGGTAAGTAACACTGTCGTTTTTTTTTCTGGTCGAAATTTTGATTTCCGATATCTCAGCTCTGAAAGGGTCTAGAGCCTCCATTGTTGCACTCAGGTCTATGTCTCATGGCCCTCTATCAGAATCCAGAGTTTTGAGAAGATTGGGGATACTTAATTTTTCGCCTCAAAAAAAAAAAAAACGTAAGGGGTAACACTGTCGTTTTTTTTTTCGGGTCGAAATTTTGATTTTCGATATCTCAGCTCTGGAAGGGTCTAGAGCCTCCATTGTTGCACTCAGGTCTAAGTCTCATGGCCCTCTATCAGAATCCAGAGTTTTGAGACGATTGGGGATACTTAATTTTTCGCCCAAAAAAAAAACGTAAGGGGTAACACTGTCGTTTTTTTTTTCTGGTCGAAATTTTGATTTTCGACATCTCAGCTCTGGAAGGGTCTAGAGCCTCCATTGTTGCACTCAGGTCTAAGTCTCATGGCCCTCTATCAGAATCCAGAGTTTTGAGAAGATTGGGGATACTTAATTTTTCGCCCAAAAAAAAAAAACCTAAGGGGTAACACTGTCATTTTTTTTTTTCTGGTCGAAATTTTGAATTTCGATATCTCAGCTCTGGAAGGGTCTAGAGCCTCCATTGTTGCACTCAGGTCTAAGTCTCATGGCCCTCTATCAGAATCCAGAGTTTTGAGAAGATTGGGGATACTTAATTTTTCGCCCAAAAAAAAAAAACGTAAGGGGTAACACTGTCGTTTTTTTTTCGGGTCCAAAGTTTGAGTTTCGATATCTCAGACCTGGAAGGGTCTAGAGCCTCCATTGTTGTACTCAGGTCTATGTCTCATGGCCCTCTATCAGAATCCAGAGTTTTGAGAAGATTGGGGATACTTAATTTTTCGCCCCCCAAAAAAAACCGTAAGGGGTAAGTAACACTGTCGTTTTTTTTTCTGGTCGAAATTTTGATTTCCGATATCTCAGCTCTGAAAGGGTCTAGAGCCTCCATTGTTGCACTCAGGTCTATGTCTCATGGCCCTCTATCAGAATCCAGAGTTTTGAGAAGATTGGGGATACTTAATTTTTCGCCCCAAAAAAAAAAAACGTAAGGGGTAACACTGTCGTTTTTTTTTCTGGTCGAAATTTTGATTTTCGATATCTCAGCTCTGGAAGGGTCTAGAGCCTCCATTGTTGCACTCAGGTCTAAGTCTCATGGCCCTCTATCAGAATCCAGAGTTTTGAGAAGATTGGGGATACTTAATTTTTCACCCCAAAAAAAAAACGTAAGGGGTAACACTGTCATTTTTTTTTCTGGTCGAAATTTTGAATTTCGATATCTCAGCTCTGGAAGGGTCTAGAGCCTCCATTGTTGCACTCAGGTCTAAGTCTCATGGCCCTCTATCAGAATCCAGAGTTTTGAGAAGATTGGGGATACTTAATTTTTCGCCCCCCAAAAAAAAACATAAGGGGTAACACTGTCGTTTTTTTTTCTGGTCGAAATTTTGATTTTCGATATCTCAGCTCTGGAAGGATCTAGAGCCTGCATTGTTGCACTCAGGTCTATGTCTCATGGCCCTCTATCAGAATCCAGAGTTTTGAGAAGATTGGGGATACTTAATTTTTCACCCCAAAAAAAAAAACATAAGGGGTAACACTGTCGTTTTTTTTTTTTCTGGTCGAAATTTTGAATTACGATATCTCAGCTCTGGAAGGGTCTAGAGCCTCCATTGTTGCACTCAGGTCTAAGTCTCGTGGCCCTCTATCAGAATCCAGAGTTTTGAGAAGATTAGGGATACTTAATTTTTCGCCCAAAAAAAAAAAACGTAAGGGGTAACACTGTCGTTTTTTTTCGGGTCGAAAGTTTGAGTTTCGATATCTCAGCTCTGGAAGGGTCTAGAGCCTCCATTGTTGCACTCAGGTCTAAGTCTCATGGCCCTCTATCAGAATCCAGAGTTTTGAGAAGATTGGGGATACTTAATTTTTCGCCCAAAAAAAAAAAACGTAAGGGGTAACACTGTCGTTTTTTTTTCGGGTCGAAAGTTTGAGTTTCGATATCTCAGCACTGGAAGGGTCTAGAGCCTCCATTGTTGCACTCAGGTCTATGTCTCATGGCCCTCTATCAGACTCCAGAATTTTGAGAAGATTGGGGATACTTAATTTTTCGCCCCAAAAAAAAAAACGTAAGGGGTAACACTGTCGTTTTTTTTTTTTTTCTGGTCGAAATTTTGATTTTCAATATCTCAGCTCTGGAAGGGTCTAGAGCCTCCATTGTTGCACTCAGGTCTATGTCTCATGGCCCTCTATCAGAATCCAGAGTTTTGAGAAGATTGGGGATACTTAATTTTTCACCCAAAAAAAAAAAACGTAAGGGGTAACACTGTCATTTTTTTTTTCTGGTCGAAATTTTGATTTTCGATATCTCAGCTCTGGAAGGATCTAGAGCCTCCATTGTTGCACTCAGGTCTATGTCTCATGGCCCTCTATCAGAATCCAGAATTTTTAGAAGATTGGGGATACCTAATTTTTCGCCCCAAAAAAAAAAAAAGTAAGGGGCAACACTGTCGTTTTTTTTTTTCTGGTCGAAATTTTGATTTTCGATATCTCAGCTCTGAAAGGGTCTAGAGCCTCCATTGTTGCACTCAGGTCTATGTCTCATGGCCCTCTATCAGAATCCAGAGTTTTGAGAAGATTAGGGATACTTAATTTTTCGCCCAAAAAAAAAAACGTAAGGGGTGACACTGTCGTTTTTTTTTTCTGGTCGAAATTTTGATTTTCAATATCTCAGCTCTGGAAGGGTCTAGAGCCTCCATTGTTGCACTCAGGTCTATGTCTCATGGCCCTCTATCAGAATCCAGAGTTTTGAGAAGATTGGGGATACTTAATTTTTCACCCAAAAAAAAAAACATAAGGGGTAACACTGTCATTTTTTTTTCTGGTCGAAATTTTGATTTTCGATATCTCAGCTCTGGAAGGGTCTAGAGCCTCCATTGTTGCACTCAGGTCTAAGTCTCATGGCCCTCTATCAGAATCCAGAGTTTTGAGAAGATTGGGGATACTTAATTTTTCACCCAAAAAAAAAAAACGTAAGGGGTAACACTGTCGTTTTTTTTTCTGGTCGAAATTTTGATTTTCGATATCTCAGCTCTGGAAGGGTCTAGAGCCTCCATTGTTGCACTCAGGTCTATGTCTCATGGCCCTCTATCAGAATCCAGAGTTTTGAGAAGATTGGGGATACTTAATTTTTCGCCCCAAAAAAAAAACGTAAGGGGTAACACTGTCGGTTTTTTTTCTGGTCGAAATTTTGAATTTCGATATCTCAGCTCTGGAAGGGTCTAGAGCCTCCATTGTTGCACTCAGGTCTAAGTCTCATGGCCCTCTATCAGAATCCAGAGTTTTGAGACGATTGGGGATACTTAATTTTTCGCCCCAAAAAAAAAACGTAAGGGGTAACACTGTCGTTTTTTTTCTGGTCGAAATTTTGAATTTCGATATCTCAGCTCTGGAAGGGTCTAGAGCCTCCATTGTTGCACTCAGGTCTAAGTCTCATGGCCCTCTATCAGAATCCAGAGTTTTGAGAAGATTAGGGATACTTAATTTTTCGCCCAAAAAAAAAAAACGTAAGGCGTAACACTGTCGTTTTTTTTTTCTGGTCGAAATTTTGATTTTCGATATCTCAGCTCTGGAAGGGTCTAGAGCCTCCATTGTTGCACTCAGGTCTAAGTCTCATGGCCCTCTATCAGAATCCAGAGTTTTGAGAAGATTGGGGATACTTAATTTTTCGCCCAAAAAAAAAAAACGTAAGGGGTAACACTGTCGTTTTTTTTTTCTGGTCAAAATTTTGATTTTCGAAATCTCAGCTCTGGAAGGGTCTAGAGCCTCCATTGTTGCACTCAGGTCTAAGTCTCATGGCCCTCTATCAGAATCCAGAGTTTAGAGAAGATTGGGGATACTTAATTTTTCGCCCAAAAAAAAAAAACGTAAGGGGTAACACTGTCGTTTTTTTTTCTGGTCGAAATTTTGATTTTCGATATCTCAGCTCTGGAAGGATCTAGAGCCTCCATTGTTGCACTCAGGTCTATGTCTCATGGCCCTTTATCAGAATCCAGAGTTTTGAAAAGATTAGGGATACTTAATTTTTCGCCCAAAAAAAAAAAACGTAAGGGGTAACACTGTCGTTTTTTTTTCGGGTCGAAAGTTTGAGTTTCGATATCTCAGCACTGGAAGGGTCTAGAGCCTCCATTGTTGCACTCAGTTCTATGTCTCATGGCCCTCTATCAGAATCCAGAATTTTGAGAAGATTGGGGATACTTAATTTTTCGCCCAAAAAAAAAAACGTAAGGGGTGACACTGTCGTTTTTTTTTTTTCTGGTCGAAATTTTGATTTTCAATATCTCAGCTCTGGAAGGGTCTAGAGCCTCCATTGTTGCACTCAGGTCTATGTCTCATGGCCCTCTATCAGAATCCAGAGTTTTGAGAAGATTGGGGATACTTAATTTTTCACCCAAAAAAAAAAACATAAGGGGTAACACTGTCATTTTTTTTTCTGGTCGAAATTTTGATTTTCGATATCTCAGCTCTGGAAGGGTCTAGAGCCTCCATTGTTGCACTCAGGTCTAAGTCTCATGGCCCTCTATCAGAATCCAGAGTTTTGAGAAGATTGGGGATACTTAATTTTTCACCCCAAAAAAAAAACGTAAGGGGTAACACTGTCGTTTTTTTTTCTGGTCGAAATTTTGATTTTCGATATCTCAGCTCTGGAAGGGTCTAGAGCCTCCATTGTTGCACTCAGGTCTAAGTCTCATGGCCCTCTATCAGAATCCAGAGTTTTGAGACGATTGGGGATACTTAATTTTTCGCCCAAAAAAAAAACGTAAGGGGTAACACTGTCGTTTTTTTTTCTGGTCGAAATTTTGAATTTCGATATCTCAGCTCTGGAAGGGTCTAGAGCCTCCATTGTTAAACTCAGGTCTAAGTCTCATGGCCCTCTATCAGAATCCAGAGTTTTGAGAAGATTAGGGATACTTAATTTTTCGCCCAAAAAAAAAACGTAAGGGGTAACACTGTCGTTTTTTTTTTCTGGTCGAAATTTTGATTTTCGACATCTCAGCTCTGGAAGGGTCTAGAGCCTCCATTGTTGCACTCAGGTCTAAGTCTCATGGCCCTCTATCAGAATCCAGAGTTTTGAGAAGATTGGGGATACTTAATTTTTCGCCCAAAAAAAAAAACCTAAGGGGTAACACTGTCATTTTTTTTTTCTGGTCGAAATTTTGAATTTCGATATCTCAGCTCTGGAAGGGTCTAGAGCCTCCATTGTTGCACTCAGGTCTAAGTCTCATGGCCCTCTATCAGAATCCAGAGTTTTGAGAAGATTGGGGATACTTAATTTTTCGCCCAAAAAAAAAAAACGTAAGGGGTAACACTGTCGTTTTTTTTTTCGGGTCGAAATTTTGATTTTCGATGTCTCAGCTCTGGAAGGGTCTAGAGCCTCAATTGTTGCACTCAGGTCTATGTCTCATGGCCCTCTATCAGAATCCAGAGTTTTGAGAAGATTGGGGATACTTAATTTTTCGCCCCCCCAAAAAAAACGTAAGGGGTAACACTGTCGTTTTTTTTTCGGGTCCAAAGTTTGAGTTTCGATATCTCAGACCTGGAAGGGTCTAGAGCCTCCATTGTTGTACTCAGGTCTATGTCTCATGGCCCTCTATCAGAATCCAGAGTTTTGAGAAGATTGGGGATACTTAATTTTTCGCCCCCCCAAAAAAAAACGTAAGGGGTAAGTAACACTGTCGTTTTTTTTTCTGGTCGAAATTTTGATTTCCGATATCTCAGCTCTGAAAGGGTCTAGAGCCTCCATTGTTGCACTCAGGTCTATGTCTCATGGCCCTCTATCAGAATCCAGAGTTTTGAGAAGATTGGGGATACTTAATTTTTCGCCTCAAAAAAAAAAAAAACGTAAGGGGTAACACTGTCGTTTTTTTTTTCGGGTCGAAATTTTGATTTCCGATATCTCAGCTCTGGAAGGGTCTAGAGCCTCCATTGTTGCACTCAGGTCTAAGTCTCATGGCCCTCTATCAGAATCCAGAGTTTTGAGACGATTGGGGATACTTAATTTTTCGCCCAAAAAAAAAACGTAAGGGGTAACACTGTCGTTTTTTTTTCTGGTCGAAATTTTGAATTTCGATATCTCAGCTCTGGAAGGGTCTAGAGCCTCCATTGTTAAACTCAGGTCTAAGTCTCATGGCCCTCTATCAGAATCCAGAGTTTTGAGAAGATTAGGGATACTTAATTTTTCGCCCAAAAAAAAAACGTAAGGGGTAACACTGTCGTTTTTTTTTTCTGGTCGAAATTTTGATTTTCGACATCTCAGCTCTGGAAGGGTCTAGAGCCTCCATTGTTGCACTCAGGTCTAAGTCTCATGGCCCTCTATCAGAATCCAGAGTTTTGAGAAGATTGGGGATACTTAATTTTTCGCCCAAAAAAAAAAAACCTAAGGGGTAACACTGTCATTTTTTTTTTCTGGTCGAAATTTTGAATTTCGATATCTCAGCTCTGGAAGGGTCTAGAGCCTCCATTGTTGCACTCAGGTCTAAGTCTCATGGCCCTCTATCAGAATCCAGAGTTTTGAGAAGATTGGGGATACTTAATTTTTCGCCCAAAAAAAAAAAACGTAAGGGGTAACACTGTCGTTTTTTTTTTCGGGTCGAAATTTTGATTTTCGATGTCTCAGCTCTGGAAGGGTCTAGAGCCTCAATTGTTGCACTCAGGTCTATGTCTCATGGCCCTCTATCAGAATCCAGAGTTTTGAGAAGATTGGGGATACTTAATTTTTCGCCCCCCCAAAAAAAACGTAAGGGGTAACACTGTCGTTTTTTTTTCGGGTCCAAAGTTTGAGTTTCGATATCTCAGACCTGGAAGGGTCTAGAGCCTCCATTGTTGTACTCAGGTCTATGTCTCATGGCCCTCTATCAGAATCCAGAGTTTTGAGAAGATTGGGGATACTTAATTTTTCGCCCCCCAAAAAAAAACGTAAGGGGTAAGTAACACTGTCGTTTTTTTTTCTGGTCGAAATTTTGATTTCCGATATCTCAGCTCTGAAAGGGTCTAGAGCCTCCATTGTTGCACTCAGGTCTATGTCTCATGGCCCTCTATCAGAATCCAGAGTTTTGAGAAGATTGGGGATACTTAATTTTTCGCCCCAAAAAAAAAAAACGTAAGGGGTAACACTGTCGTTTTTTTTTCTGGTCGATATTTTGATTTTCAATATCTCAGCTCTGGAAGGGTCTAGAGCCTCCATTGTTGCACTCAGGTCTAAGTCTCATGGCCCTCTATCAGAATCCAGAGTTTTGAGAAGATTGGGGATACTTAATTTTTCACCCCAAAAAAAAAACATAAGGGGTAACACTGTCATTTTTTTTTCTGGTCGAAATTTTGAATTTCGATATCTCAGCTCTGGAAGGGTCTAGAGCCTCCATTGTTGCACTCAGGTCTAAGTCTCATGGCCCTCTATCAGAATCCAGAGTTTTGAGAAGATTGGGGATACTTAATTTTTCGCCCCCCAAAAAAAAACATAAGGGGTAACACTGTCGTTTTTTTTTCTGGTCGAAATTTTGATTTTCGATATCTCAGCTCTGGAAGGATCTAGAGCCTGCATTGTTGCACTCAGGTCTATGTCTCATGGCCCTCTATCAGAATCCAGAGTTTTGAGAAGATTGGGGATACTTAATTTTTCACCCCAAAAAAAAAACATAAGGGGTAACACTGTCGTTTTTTTTTTTTCTGGTCGAAATTTTGAATTTCAATATCTCAGCTCTGGAAGGGTCTAGAGCCTCCATTGTTGCACTCAGGTCTAAGTCTCGTGGCCCTCTATCAGAATCCAGAGTTTTGAGAAGATTAGGGATACTTAATTTTTCGCCCAAAAAAAAAAACGTAAGGGGTAACACTGTCGTTTTTTTTCGGGTCGAAAGTTTGAGTTTCGATATCTCAGCTCTGGAAGGGTCTAGAGCCTCCATTGTTGCACTCAGGTCTAAGTCGCATGGCCCTCTATCAGAATCCAGAGTTTTGAGAAGATTGGGGATACTTAATTTTTCGCCCAAAAAAAAAAAACGTAAGGGGTAACACTGTCGTTTTTTTTTCGGGTCGAAAGTTTGAGTTTCGATATCTCAGCACTGGAAGGGTCTAGAGCCTCCATTGTTGCACTCAGGTCTATGTCTCATGGCCCTCTATCAGACTCCAGAATTTTGAGAAGATTGGGGATACTTAATTTTTCGCCCCAAAAAAAAAAAACGTAAGGGGTAACACTGTCGTTTTTTTTTTTTTTCTGGTCGAAATTTTGATTTTCAATATCTCAGCTCTGGAAGGGTCTAGAGCCTCCATTGTTGCACTCAGGTCTATGTCTCATGGCCCTCTATCAGAATCCAGAGTTTTGAGAAGATTGGGGATACTTAATTTTTCACCCAAAAAAAAAAACATAAGGGGTAACACTGTCATTTTTTTTTCTGGTCGAAATTTTGATTTTCGATATCTCAGCTCTGGAAGGGTCTAGAGCCTCCATTGTTGCACTCAGGTCTATGTCTCATGGCCCTCTATCAGAATCCAGAGTTTTGAGAAGATTGGGGATACTTAATTTTTCGCCCCAAAAAAAAAAACGTAAGGGTTAACACTGTCGTTTTTTTTTTTGGTCGAAATTTTGAATTTCGATGTCTCAGCTCTGGAAGGGTCTAGAGCCTCCATTGTTGCACTCAGGTCTAAGTCTCATGGCCCTCTATCAGAATCCAGAGTTTTGAGACGATTGGGGATACTTAATTTTTCGCCCAAAAAAAAAAAAACGTAAGGGGTAACACTGTCGTTTTTTTTTCTGGTCGAAATTTTGAATTTCGATATCTCAGCTCTGGAAGGGTCTAGAGCCTCCATTGTTGCACTCAGGTCTAAGTCTCATGGCCCTCTATCAGAATCCAGAGTTTTGAGAAGATTGGGGATACTTAATTTTTCGCCCCAAAAAAAAAAACGTAAGGGGTAACACTGTCGTTTTTTTTTCTGGTCGAAATTTTGAATTTCGATATCTCAGCTCTGGAAGGGTCTAGAGCCTCCATTGTTGCACTCAGGTCTAAATCTCATGGCCCTCTATCAGAATCCAGAGTTTTGAGAAGTTTGGGGATACTTAATTTTTCGCCCAAAAAAAAAAAACGTAAGGGGTAACACTGCCGTTTTTTTTTCTGGTCGAAATTTTGATTTTCGATATCTCAGCACTGGAAGGGTCTAGAGCCTCCATTGTTGCACTCAGGTCTATGTCTCATGGCCCTCTATCAGAATACAGAATTTGGAGAAGATTGGGGATACTTAATTTTTCGCCCCAAAAAAAAAAACGTAAGGGGTAACACTGTCGTTTTTTTTTTCTGGTCGAAATTTTGATTTTCGATATCTCAGCTTTGGAAGGGTCTAGAGCCTCCATTGTTGCACTCAGGTCTATGTCTCATTGCCCTCTATCAGAATCCAGAGTTTTGAGAAGATTAGGGATACTTAATTTTTCGCCCAAAAAAAAAACGTAAGGGGTGACACTCTCGTTTTTTTTTTTTCTGGTCGAAATTTTGATTTTCAATATCTCAGCTCTGGAAGGGTCTAGAGCCTCCATTGTTGCACTCAGGTCTAAGTCTCATGGCCCTCTATCAGAATCCAGAGTTTTGAGAAGATTGGGGATACTTAATTTTTCGCCCAAAAAAAAAAAAACGTAAGGGGTAACACTGTCGTTTTTTTTTCTGGTCGAAATTTTGATTTTCGATATCTCAGCTCTGGAAGGATCTAGAGCCTCCATTGTTGCACTCAGGTCTATGTCTCATGGCCCTCTATCAGAATCCAGAGTTTTGAGAAGATTAGGGATACTTAATTTTTCGCCCAAAAAAAAAACGTAAGGGGTAACACTGTCATTTTTTTTTCGGGTCGAAAGTTTGAGTTTCGATATCTCAGCACTGGAAGGGTCTAGAGCCTCCATTGTTGCACTCAGGTCTATGTCTCATGGCCCTCTATCAGAATCCAGAATTTTGAGAATATTGGGGATACTTAATTTTTCGCCCCAAAAAAAAAACGTAAGGGGTAACACTGTCGTTTTTTTTTTCTGGTCGAAATTTTGAATTTCGATATCTCAGCTCTGGAAGGGTCTAGAGCCTCCATTATTGCACTCAGGTCTATGTCTCATGGCCCTCTATCAGAATCCAGAGTTTTGAGAAGATTAGGGATACTTAATTTTTCGCCCAAAAAAAAAAAAACGTAAGGGGTGACACTGTCGTTTTTTTTTTTTCTGGTCGAAATTTTGATTTTCAATATCTCAGCTCTGGAAGGGTCTAGAGCCTCCATTGTTGCACTCAGGTCAATGTCTCATGGCCCTCTATCAGAATCCAGAGTTTTGAGAAGATTGGGGATACTTAATTTTTCACCCAAAAAAAAAAAACATAAGGGGTAACACTCATTTTTTTTTCTGGTCGAAATTTTGATTTTCGATATCTCAGCTCTGGAAGGGTCTAGAGCCTCCATTGTTGCACTCAGGTCTATGTCTCATGGCCCTCTATCAGAATCCAGAGTTTTGAGAAGATTGGGGATACTTAATTTTTCGCCCCAAAAAAAAAAGTAAGGGGTAACACTGTCGGTTTTTTTTCTGGTCGAAATTTTGAATTTCGATATCTCAGCTCTGGAAGGGTCTAGAGCCTCCATTGTTGCACTCAGGTCTAAGTCTCATGGCCCTCTATCAGAATCCAGAGTTTTGAGAAGATTAGGGATACTTAATTTTTCGCCCAAAAAAAAAACGTAAGGGGTAACACTGTCGTATTTTTTTCTGGTCGAAATTTTGAATTTCGATATCTCAGCTCTGGAAGGGTCTAGAGCCTCCATTGTTGCACTCAGGTCTAAGTCTCATGGCCCTCTATCAGAATCCAGAGTTTTGAGAAGATTAGGGATACTTAATTTTTCGCCCAAAAAAAAAAAACGTAAGGGGTAAGACTGTCGTTTTTTTTTTTCTGGTCGAAATTTTGATTTTCGATATCTCAGCTCTGGAAGGGTCTAGAGCCTCCATTGTTGCACTCAGGTCTATGTCTCATGGCCCTCTATCAGAATCCAGAGTTTTGAGAAGATTGGGGATACTTAATTTTTAGCCCAAAAAAAAAAAACGTAAGGGGTAACACTGTCGTTTTTTTTTCGGGTCGAAATTTTGAGTTTCGATATCTCAGCACTAGAAGGATCTAGAGCCTCCATTGTTGCACTCAGGTCTAAGTCTCATGGCCCTCTATCAGAATCCAGAGTTTTGAGAAGATTGGGGATACTTAATTTTTCGCCCAAAAAAAAAACGTAAGGGGTAACACTGTCGTTTTTTTTACGGGTCGAAATTTTGATTTTCGATATCTCAGCTCTGGAAGGGTCTAGAGCCTCCATTGTTGCACTCAGGTCTATGTCTCATGGCCCTCTATCAGAATCCAGAGTTTTGAGAAGATTGGGGATACTTAATTTTTCGCCCAAAAAAAAAAAGTAAGGGGTGACACTGTCGTTTTTTTTTTTTTTTGGTCGAAATTTTGATTTTCGATATCTCAGCTCTGGAAGGGTCTAAAGCCTCCATTGTTGCACTCAGGTCAATGTCTCATGGCCCTCTATCAGAATCCAGAGTTTTGAGAAGATTGGGGATACTTAATTTTTCACCCCCAAAAAAAAAACATAAGGGGTAACACTGTCATTTTTTTTTCTGGTCGAAATTTTGATTTTCGATATCTCAGCTCTGGAAGGGTCTAGAGCCTCCATTGTTGCACTCAGGTCTATGTCTCATGGCCCTCTATCAGAATCCAGAGTTTTGAGAAGATTGGGGATACTTAATTTTTAGCCCAAAAAAAAAAAAACGTAAGGGGTAACACTGTCGTTTTTTTTTTCAGGTCGAAATTTTGAGTTTCGATATCTCAGCACTAGAAGGATCTAGAGCCTCCATTGTTGCACTCAGGTCTAAGTCTCATGGCCCTCTATCAGAATCCAGAGTTTTGAGAAGATTGGGGATACTTAATTTTTCGCCCAAAAAAAAAAACGTAAGGGGTAACACTGTCGTTTTTTTTACGGGTCGAAATTTTGATTTTCGATATCTCAGCTCTGGAAGGGTCTAGAGCCTCCATTGTTGCACTCAAGTCTAAGTCTCATGGCCCTCTATCAGAATCCAGAGTTTTGAGAAGATTGGGGATACTTAATTTTTCGCCCAAAAAAAAACGTAAGGGATAACACTGTCGTTTTTTTTACGGGTCGAAATTTTGATTTTCGATATCTCAGCTCTGGAAGGGTCTAGAGCCTCCATTGTTGCACTCAGGTCTAAGTCTCATGGCTCTCTATCAGAATCCAGAGTTTTGAGAAGATTGGGGATACTTAATTTTTCACCCCAAAAAAAAACGTAAGGGGTAACACTGTCGTTTTTTTTTCTGGTCGAAATTTTGAATTTCGATATCTCAGCTCTGGAAGGGTCTAGAGCCTCCATTATTGCACTCAGGTCTATGTCTCATGGCCCTCTATCAGAATCCAGAGTTTTGAGAAGATTAGGGATACTTAATTTTTCGCCCAAAAAAAAAAAAAACGTAAGGGGTGACACTGTCGTTTTTTTTTTTTCTGGTCGAAATTTTGATTTTCAATATCTCAGCTCTGGAAGGGTCTAGAGCCTCCATTGTTGCACTCAGGTCAATGTCTCATGGCCCTCTATCAGAATCCAGAGTTTTGAGAAGATTGGGGATACTTAATTTTTCACCCAAAAAAAAAAAACATAAGGGGTAACACTCATTTTTTTTTCTGGTCGAAATTTTGATTTTCGATATCTCAGCTCTGGAAGGGTCTAGAGCCTCCATTGTTGCACTCAGGTCTATGTCTCATGGCCCTCTATCAGAATCCAGAGTTTTGAGAAGATTGGGGATACTTAATTTTTCGCCCCAAAAAAAAAAAGTAAGGGGTAACACTGTCGGTTTTTTTTCTGGTCGAAATTTTGAATTTCGATATCTCAGCTCTGGAAGGGTCTAGAGCCTCCATTGTTGCACTCAGGTCTAAGTCTCATGGCCCTCTATCAGAATCCAGAGTTTTGAGAAGATTAGGGATACTTAATTTTTCGCCCAAAAAAAAAACGTAAGGGGTAACACTGTCGTATTTTTTTCTGGTCGAAATTTTGAATTTCGATATCTCAGCTCTGGAAGGGTCTAGAGCCTCCATTGTTGCACTCAGGTCTAAGTCTCATGGCCCTCTATCAGAATCCAGAGTTTTGAGAAGATTAGGGATACTTAATTTTTCGCCCAAAAAAAAAAAACGTAAGGGGTAAGACTGTCGTTTTTTTTTTTCTGGTCGAAATTTTGATTTTCGATATCTCAGCTCTGGAAGGGTCTAGAGCCTCCATTGTTGCACTCAGGTCTATGTCTCATGGCCCTCTATCAGAATCCAGAGTTTTGAGAAGATTGGGGATACTTAATTTTTAGCCCAAAAAAAAAAAAACGTAAGGGGTAACACTGTCGTTTTTTTTTCGGGTCGAAATTTTGAGTTTCGATATCTCAGCACTAGAAGGATCTAGAGCCTCCATTGTTGCACTCAGGTCTAAGTCTCATGGCCCTCTATCAGAATCCAGAGTTTTGAGAAGATTGGGGATACTTAATTTTTCGCCCAAAAAAAAACGTAAGGGGTAACACTGTCGTTTTTTTTACGGGTCGAAATTTTGATTTTCGATATCTCAGCTCTGGAAGGGTCTAGAGCCTCCATTGTTGCACTCAGGTCTATGTCTCATGGCCCTCTATCAGAATCCAGAGTTTTGAGAAGATTGGGGATACTTAATTTTTCGCCCAAAAAAAAAAAGTAAGGGGTGACACTGTCGTTTTTTTTTTTTTTTGGTCGAAATTTTGATTTTCGATATCTCAGCTCTGGAAGGGTCTAAAGCCTCCATTGTTGCACTCAGGTCAATGTCTCATGGCCCTCTATCAGAATCCAGAGTTTTGAGAAGATTGGGGATACTTAATTTTTCACCCCCAAAAAAAAAACATAAGGGGTAACACTGTCATTTTTTTTTCTGGTCGAAATTTTGATTTTCGATATCTCAGCTCTGGAAGGGTCTAGAGCCTCCATTGTTGCACTCAGGTCTAAGTCTCATGGCCCTCTATCAGAATCCAGAGTTTTGAGAAGATTGGGGATACTTAATTTTTCGCCCAAAAAAAAAAAACGTAAGGGGTAACACTGTCGTTTTTTTTTTCGGGTCGAAATTTTGATTTTCGATGTCTCAGCTCTGGAAGGGTCTAGAGCCTCAATTGTTGCACTCAGGTCTATGTCTCATGGCCCTCTATCAGAATCCAGAGTTTTGAGAAGATTGGGGATACTTAATTTTTCGCCCCCCCAAAAAAAACGTAAGGGGTAACACTGTCGTTTTTTTTTCGGGTCCAAAGTTTGAGTTTCGATATCTCAGACCTGGAAGGGTCTAGAGCCTCCATTGTTGTACTCAGGTCTATGTCTCATGGCCCTCTATCAGAATCCAGAGTTTTGAGAAGATTGGGGATACTTAATTTTTCGCCCCCCCCAAAAAAAACGTAAGGGGTAAGTAACACTGTCGTTTTTTTTTCTGGTCGAAATTTTGATTTCCGATATCTCAGCTCTGAAAGGGTCTAGAGCCTCCATTGTTGCACTCAGGTCTATGTCTCATGGCCCTCTATCAGAATCCAGAGTTTTGAGAAGATTGGGGATACTTAATTTTTCGCCTCAAAAAAAAAAAAACGTAAGGGGTAACACTGTCGTTTTTTTTTTCGGGTCGAAATTTTGATTTCCGATATCTCAGCTCTGGAAGGGTCTAGAGCCTCCATTGTTGCACTCAGGTCTAAGTCTCATGGCCCTCTATCAGAATCCAGAGTTTTGAGACGATTGGGGATACTTAATTTTTCGCCCAAAAAAAAAACGTAAGGGGTAACACTGTCGTTTTTTTTTCTGGTCGAAATTTTGAATTTCGATATCTCAGCTCTGGAAGGGTCTAGAGCCTCCATTGTTAAACTCAGGTCTAAGTCTCATGGCCCTCTATCAGAATCCAGAGTTTTGAGAAGATTAGGGATACTTAATTTTTCGCCCAAAAAAAAAACGTAAGGGGTAACACTGTCGTTTTTTTTTTCTGGTCGAAATTTTGATTTTCGACATCTCAGCTCTGGAAGGGTCTAGAGCCTCCATTGTTGCACTCAGGTCTAAGTCTCATGGCCCTCTATCAGAATCCAGAGTTTTGAGAAGATTGGGGATACTTAATTTTTCGCCCAAAAAAAAAAAACCTAAGGGGTAACACTGTCATTTTTTTTTTCTGGTCGAAATTTTGAATTTCGATATCTCAGCTCTGGAAGGGTCTAGAGCCTCCATTGTTGCACTCAGGTCTAAGTCTCATGGCCCTCTATCAGAATCCAGAGTTTTGAGAAGATTGGGGATACTTAATTTTTCGCCCAAAAAAAAAAAACGTAAGGGGTAACACTGTCGTTTTTTTTTTCGGGTCGAAATTTTGATTTTCGATGTCTCAGCTCTGGAAGGGTCTAGAGCCTCAATTGTTGCACTCAGGTCTATGTCTCATGGCCCTCTATCAGAATCCAGAGTTTTGAGAAGATTGGGGATACTTAATTTTTCGCCCCCCCAAAAAAAACGTAAGGGGTAACACTGTCGTTTTTTTTTCGGGTCCAAAGTTTGAGTTTCGATATCTCAGACCTGGAAGGGTCTAGAGCCTCCATTGTTGTACTCAGGTCTATGTCTCATGGCCCTCTATCAGAATCCAGAGTTTTGAGAAGATTGGGGATACTTAATTTTTCGCCCCCCAAAAAAAAACGTAAGGGGTAAGTAACACTGTCGTTTTTTTTTCTGGTCGAAATTTTGATTTCCGATATCTCAGCTCTGAAAGGGTCTAGAGCCTCCATTGTTGCACTCAGGTCTATGTCTCATGGCCCTCTATCAGAATCCAGAGTTTTGAGAAGATTGGGGATACTTAATTTTTCGCCCCAAAAAAAAAAAACGTAAGGGGTAACACTGTCGTTTTTTTTTCTGGTCGATATTTTGATTTTCAATATCTCAGCTCTGGAAGGGTCTAGAGCCTCCATTGTTGCACTCAGGTCTAAGTCTCATGGCCCTCTATCAGAATCCAGAGTTTTGAGAAGATTGGGGATACTTAATTTTTCACCCCAAAAAAAAAACATAAGGGGTAACACTGTCATTTTTTTTTCTGGTCGAAATTTTGAATTTCGATATCTCAGATCTGGAAGGGTCTAGAGCCTCCATTGTTGCACTCAGGTCTAAGTCTCATGGCCCTCTATCAGAATCCAGAGTTTTGAGAAGATTGGGGATACTTAATTTTTCGCCCCCCAAAAAAAAACATAAGGGGTAACACTGTCGTTTTTTTTTCTGGTCGAAATTTTGATTTTCGATATCTCAGCTCTGGAAGGATCTAGAGCCTGCATTGTTGCACTCAGGTCTATGTCTCATGGCCCTCTATCAGAATCCAGAGTTTTGAGAAGATTGGGGATACTTAATTTTTCACCCCAAAAAAAAAACATAAGGGGTAACACTGTCGTTTTTTTTTTTTCTGGTCGAAATTTTGAATTTCAATATCTCAGCTCTGGAAGGGTCTAGAGCCTCCATTGTTGCACTCAGGTCTAAGTCTCGTGGCCCTCTATCAGAATCCAGAGTTTTGAGAAGATTAGGGATACTTAATTTTTCGCCCAAAAAAAAAAACGTAAGGGGTAACACTGTCGTTTTTTTTCGGGTCGAAAGTTTGAGTTTCGATATCTCAGCTCTGGAAGGGTCTAGAGCCTCCATTGTTGCACTCAGGTCTAAGTCGCATGGCCCTCTATCAGAATCCAGAGTTTTGAGAAGATTGGGGATACTTAATTTTTCGCCCAAAAAAAAAAAACGTAAGGGGTAACACTGTCGTTTTTTTTTCGGGTCGAAAGTTTGAGTTTCGATATCTCAGCACTGGAAGGGTCTAGAGCCTCCATTGTTGCACTCAGGTCTATGTCTCATGGCCCTCTATCAGACTCCAGAATTTTGAGAAGATTGGGGATACTTAATTTTTCGCCCCAAAAAAAAAAAACGTAAGGGGTAACACTGTCGTTTTTTTTTTTTTTCTGGTCGAAATTTTGATTTTCAATATCTCAGCTCTGGAAGGGTCTAGAGCCTCCATTGTTGCACTCAGGTCTATGTCTCATGGCCCTCTATCAGAATCCAGAGTTTTGAGAAGATTGGGGATACTTAATTTTTCACCCAAAAAAAAAAACATAAGGGGTAACACTGTCATTTTTTTTTCTGGTCGAAATTTTGATTTTCGATATCTCAGCTCTGGAAGGGTCTAGAGCCTCCATTGTTGCACTCAGGTCTATGTCTCATGGCCCTCTATCAGAATCCAGAGTTTTGAGAAGATTGGGGATACTTAATTTTTCGCCCCAAAAAAAAAAACGTAAGGGTTAACACTGTCGTTTTTTTTTTTGGTCGAAATTTTGAATTTCGATGTCTCAGCTCTGGAAGGGTCTAGAGCCTCCATTGTTGCACTCAGGTCTAAGTCTCATGGCCCTCTATCAGAATCCAGAGTTTTGAGACGATTGGGGATACTTAATTTTTCGCCCAAAAAAAAAAAACGTAAGGGGTAACACTGTCGTTTTTTTTTCTGGTCGAAATTTTGAATTTCGATATCTCAGCTCTGGAAGGGTCTAGAGCCTCCATTGTTGCACTCAGGTCTAAGTCTCATGGCCCTCTATCAGAATCCAGAGTTTTGAGAAGATTGGGGATACTTAATTTTTCGCCCAAAAAAAAAAAAACCTAAGGGGTAACACTGTCGTTTTTTTTTTCTGGTCGAAATATTGATTTTCGATATCTCAGCTCTGGAAGGGTCTAGAGCCTCCATTGTTGCACTCAGGTCTATGTCTCATGGCCCTCTATCAGAATCCAGAGTTTTGAGAAGATTGGGGATACTTAATTTTTCGCCCCAAAAAAAAAACGTAAGGGGTAACACTGTCGTTTTTTTTTCTGGTCGAAATTTTGAATTTCGATATCTCAGCTCTGGAAGGGTCTAGAGCCTCCATTGTTGCACTCAGGTCTAAATCTCATGGCCCTCTATCAGAATCCAGAGTTTTGAGAAGTTTGGGGATACTTAATTTTTCGCCCAAAAAAAAAAAACGTAAGGGGTAACACTGCCGTTTTTTTTTCTGGTCGAAATTTTGATTTTCGATATCTCAGCACTGGAAGGGTCTAGAGCCTCCATTGTTGCACTCAGGTCTATGTCTCATGGCCCTCTATCAGAATACAGAATTTGGAGAAGATTGGGGATACTTAATTTTTCGCCCCAAAAAAAAAAACGTAAGGGGTAACACTGTCGTTTTTTTTTTCTGGTCGAAATTTTGATTTTCGATATCTCAGCTTTGGAAGGGTCTAGAGCCTCCATTGTTGCACTCAGGTCTATGTCTCATTGCCCTCTATCAGAATCCAGAGTTTTGAGAAGATTAGGGATACTTAATTTTTCGCCCAAAAAAAAAACGTAAGGGGTGACACTCTCGTTTTTTTTTTTTCTGGTCGAAATTTTGATTTTCAATATCTCAGCTCTGGAAGGGTCTAGAGCCTCCATTGTTGCACTCAGGTCTAAGTCTCATGGCCCTCTATCAGAATCCAGAGTTTTGAGAAGATTGGGGATACTTAATTTTTCGCCCAAAAAAAAAAAAAACGTAAGGGGTAACACTGTCGTTTTTTTTTCTGGTCGAAATTTTGATTTTCGATATCTCAGCTCTGGAAGGATCTAGAGCCTCCATTGTTGCACTCAGGTCTATGTCTCATGGCCCTCTATCAGAATCCAGAGTTTTGAGAAGATTAGGGATACTTAATTTTTCGCCCAAAAAAAAAACGTAAGGGGTAACACTGTCATTTTTTTTTCGGGTCGAAAGTTTGAGTTTCGATATCTCAGCACTGGAAGGGTCTAGAGCCTCCATTGTTGCACTCAGGTCTATGTCTCATGGCCCTCTATCAGAATCCAGAATTTTGAGAATATTGGGGATACTTAATTTTTCGCCCCAAAAAAAAAACGTAAGGGGTAACACTGTCGTTTTTTTTTTCTGGTCGAAATTTTGAATTTCGATATCTCAGCTCTGGAAGGGTCTAGAGCCTCCATTATTGCACTCAGGTCTATGTCTCATGGCCCTCTATCAGAATCCAGAGTTTTGAGAAGATTAGGGATACTTAATTTTTCGCCCAAAAAAAAAAAAACGTAAGGGGTGACACTGTCGTTTTTTTTTTTTCTGGTCGAAATTTTGATTTTCAATATCTCAGCTCTGGAAGGGTCTAGAGCCTCCATTGTTGCACTCAGGTCAATGTCTCATGGCCCTCTATCAGAATCCAGAGTTTTGAGAAGATTGGGGATACTTAATTTTTCACCCAAAAAAAAAAAACATAAGGGGTAACACTCATTTTTTTTTCTGGTCGAAATTTTGATTTTCGATATCTCAGCTCTGGAAGGGTCTAGAGCCTCCATTGTTGCACTCAGGTCTATGTCTCATGGCCCTCTATCAGAATCCAGAGTTTTGAGAAGATTGGGGATACTTAATTTTTCGCCCCAAAAAAAAAAGTAAGGGGTAACACTGTCGGTTTTTTTTCTGGTCGAAATTTTGAATTTCGATATCTCAGCTCTGGAAGGGTCTAGAGCCTCCATTGTTGCACTCAGGTCTAAGTCTCATGGCCCTCTATCAGAATCCAGAGTTTTGAGAAGATTAGGGATACTTAATTTTTCGCCCAAAAAAAAAACGTAAGGGGTAACACTGTCGTATTTTTTTCTGGTCGAAATTTTGAATTTCGATATCTCAGCTCTGGAAGGGTCTAGAGCCTCCATTGTTGCACTCAGGTCTAAGTCTCATGGCCCTCTATCAGAATCCAGAGTTTTGAGAAGATTAGGGATACTTAATTTTTCGCCCAAAAAAAAAAAACGTAAGGGGTAAGACTGTCGTTTTTTTTTTTCTGGTCGAAATTTTGATTTTCGATATCTCAGCTCTGGAAGGGTCTAGAGCCTCCATTGTTGCACTCAGGTCTATGTCTCATGGCCCTCTATCAGAATCCAGAGTTTTGAGAAGATTGGGGATACTTAATTTTTAGCCCAAAAAAAAAAAACGTAAGGGGTAACACTGTCGTTTTTTTTTCGGGTCGAAATTTTGAGTTTCGATATCTCAGCACTAGAAGGATCTAGAGCCTCCATTGTTGCACTCAGGTCTAAGTCTCATGGCCCTCTATCAGAATCCAGAGTTTTGAGAAGATTGGGGATACTTAATTTTTCGCCCAAAAAAAAAACGTAAGGGGTAACACTGTCGTTTTTTTTACGGGTCGAAATTTTGATTTTCGATATCTCAGCTCTGGAAGGGTCTAGAGCCTCCATTGTTGCACTCAGGTCTATGTCTCATGGCCCTCTATCAGAATCCAGAGTTTTGAGAAGATTGGGGATACTTAATTTTTCGCCCAAAAAAAAAAAGTAAGGGGTGACACTGTCGTTTTTTTTTTTTTTTGGTCGAAATTTTGATTTTCGATATCTCAGCTCTGGAAGGGTCTAAAGCCTCCATTGTTGCACTCAGGTCAATGTCTCATGGCCCTCTATCAGAATCCAGAGTTTTGAGAAGATTGGGGATACTTAATTTTTCACCCCCAAAAAAAAAACATAAGGGGTAACACTGTCATTTTTTTTTCTGGTCGAAATTTTGATTTTCGATATCTCAGCTCTGGAAGGGTCTAGAGCCTCCATTGTTGCACTCAGGTCTATGTCTCATGGCCCTCTATCAGAATCCAGAGTTTTGAGAAGATTGGGGATACTTAATTTTTAGCCCAAAAAAAAAAAACGTAAGGGGTAACACTGTCGTTTTTTTTTTCAGGTCGAAATTTTGAGTTTCGATATCTCAGCACTAGAAGGATCTAGAGCCTCCATTGTTGCACTCAGGTCTAAGTCTCATGGCCCTCTATCAGAATCCAGAGTTTTGAGAAGATTGGGGATACTTAATTTTTCGCCCAAAAAAAAAAACGTAAGGGGTAACACTGTCGTTTTTTTTACGGGTCGAAATTTTGATTTTCGATATCTCAGCTCTGGAAGGGTCTAGAGCCTCCATTGTTGCACTCAAGTCTAAGTCTCATGGCCCTCTATCAGAATCCAGAGTTTTGAGAAGATTGGGGATACTTAATTTTTCGCCCAAAAAAAAACGTAAGGGATAACACTGTCGTTTTTTTTACGGGTCGAAATTTTGATTTTCGATATCTCAGCTCTGGAAGGGTCTAGAGCCTCCATTGTTGCACTCAGGTCTAAGTCTCATGGCTCTCTATCAGAATCCAGAGTTTTGAGAAGATTGGGGATACTTAATTTTTCACCCCAAAAAAAAACGTAAGGGGTAACACTGTCGTTTTTTTTTCTGGTCGAAATTTTGAATTTCGATATCTCAGCTCTGGAAGGGTCTAGAGCCTCCATTATTGCACTCAGGTCTATGTCTCATGGCCCTCTATCAGAATCCAGAGTTTTGAGAAGATTAGGGATACTTAATTTTTCGCCCAAAAAAAAAAAAAACGTAAGGGGTGACACTGTCGTTTTTTTTTTTTCTGGTCGAAATTTTGATTTTCAATATCTCAGCTCTGGAAGGGTCTAGAGCCTCCATTGTTGCACTCAGGTCAATGTCTCATGGCCCTCTATCAGAATCCAGAGTTTTGAGAAGATTGGGGATACTTAATTTTTCACCCAAAAAAAAAAAACATAAGGGGTAACACTCATTTTTTTTTCTGGTCGAAATTTTGATTTTCGATATCTCAGCTCTGGAAGGGTCTAGAGCCTCCATTGTTGCACTCAGGTCTATGTCTCATGGCCCTCTATCAGAATCCAGAGTTTTGAGAAGATTGGGGATACTTAATTTTTCGCCCCAAAAAAAAAAAGTAAGGGGTAACACTGTCGGTTTTTTTTCTGGTCGAAATTTTGAATTTCGATATCTCAGCTCTGGAAGGGTCTAGAGCCTCCATTGTTGCACTCAGGTCTAAGTCTCATGGCCCTCTATCAGAATCCAGAGTTTTGAGAAGATTAGGGATACTTAATTTTTCGCCCAAAAAAAAAACGTAAGGGGTAACACTGTCGTATTTTTTTCTGGTCGAAATTTTGAATTTCGATATCTCAGCTCTGGAAGGGTCTAGAGCCTCCATTGTTGCACTCAGGTCTAAGTCTCATGGCCCTCTATCAGAATCCAGAGTTTTGAGAAGATTAGGGATACTTAATTTTTCGCCCAAAAAAAAAAAACGTAAGGGGTAAGACTGTCGTTTTTTTTTTTCTGGTCGAAATTTTGATTTTCGATATCTCAGCTCTGGAAGGGTCTAGAGCCTCCATTGTTGCACTCAGGTCTATGTCTCATGGCCCTCTATCAGAATCCAGAGTTTTGAGAAGATTGGGGATACTTAATTTTTAGCCCAAAAAAAAAAAAACGTAAGGGGTAACACTGTCGTTTTTTTTTCGGGTCGAAATTTTGAGTTTCGATATCTCAGCACTAGAAGGATCTAGAGCCTCCATTGTTGCACTCAGGTCTAAGTCTCATGGCCCTCTATCAGAATCCAGAGTTTTGAGAAGATTGGGGATACTTAATTTTTCGCCCAAAAAAAAAACGTAAGGGGTAACACTGTCGTTTTTTTTACGGGTCGAAATTTTGATTTTCGATATCTCAGCTCTGGAAGGGTCTAGAGCCTCCATTGTTGCACTCAGGTCTATGTCTCATGGCCCTCTATCAGAATCCAGAGTTTTGAGAAGATTGGGGATACTTAATTTTTCGCCCAAAAAAAAAAAGTAAGGGGTGACACTGTCGTTTTTTTTTTTTTTTGGTCGAAATTTTGATTTTCGATATCTCAGCTCTGGAAGGGTCTAAAGCCTCCATTGTTGCACTCAGGTCAATGTCTCATGGCCCTCTATCAGAATCCAGAGTTTTGAGAAGATTGGGGATACTTAATTTTTCACCCCCAAAAAAAAAACATAAGGGGTAACACTGTCATTTTTTTTTCTGGTCGAAATTTTGATTTTCGATATCTCAGCTCTGGAAGGGTCTAGAGCCTCCATTGTTGCACTCAGGTCTATGTCTCATGGCCCTCTATCAGAATCCAGAGTTTTGAGAAGATTGGGGATACTTAATTTTTAGCCCAAAAAAAAAAAACGTAAGGGGTAACACTGTCGTTTTTTTTTTCAGGTCGAAATTTTGAGTTTCGATATCTCAGCACTAGAAGGATCTAGAGCCTCCATTGTTGCACTCAGGTCTAAGTCTCATGGCCCTCTATCAGAATCCAGAGTTTTGAGAAGATTGGGGATACTTAATTTTTCGCCCAAAAAAAAAACGTAAGGGGTAACACTGTCGTTTTTTTTACGGGTCGAAATTTTGATTTTCGATATCTCAGCTCTGGAAGGGTCTAGAGCCTCCATTGTTGCACTCAAGTCTAAGTCTCATGGCCCTCTATCAGAATCCAGAGTTTTGAGAAGATTGGGGATACTTAATTTTTCGCCCAAAAAAAAACGTAAGGGATAACACTGTCGTTTTTTTTACGGGTCGAAATTTTGATTTTCGATATCTCAGCTCTGGAAGGGTCTAGAGCCTCCATTGTTGCACTCAGGTCTAAGTCTCATGGCTCTCTATCAGAATCCAGAGTTTTGAGAAGATTGGGGATACTTAATTTTTCACCCCAAAAAAAAACGTAAGGGGTAACACTGTCGTTTTTTTTTCTGGTCGAAATTTTGAATTTCGATATCTCAGCTCTGGAAGGGTCTAGAGCCTCCATTGTTGCACTCAGGTCTAAGTCTCATGGCCCTCTATCAGAATCCAGAGTTTTGAGAAGATTAGGGATACTTAATTTTTCGCCCAAAAAAAAAAACGTAAGGGGTAACACTGTCGTTTTTTTTTTCTGGTCGAAATTTTGAATTTCGATATCTCAGCTCTGGAAGGGTCTAGAGCCTCCATTGTTGCACTCAGGTCTAAGTCTCATGGCCCTCTATCAGAATCCAGAGTTTTGAGAAGATTAGGGATACTTAATTTTTCGCCCAAAAAAAAACGTAAGGGGTAACACTGTCGTTTTTTTTTTCTGGTCGAAATTTTGATTTTCGATATCTCAGCTCTGGAAGGGTCTAGAGCCTCCATTGTTGCACTCAGGTCTATGTCTCATGGCCCTCTATCAGAATCCAGAGTTTTGAGAAGATTGGGGATACTTAATTTTTAGCCCAAAAAAAAAAAACGTAAGGGGTAACACTGTCGGTTTTTTTTTCGGGTCGAAATTTTGAGTTTCGATATCTCAGCACTAGAAGGATCTAGAGCCTCCATTGTTGCACTCAGGTCTAAGTCTCATGGCCCTCTATCAGAATCCAGAGTTTTGAGAAGATTGGGGATACTTAATTTTTCGCCCCAAAAAAAAAAAGCAAGGGGTAACACTGTCGTTTTTTTTCTGGTCGAAATTTTGAATTTCGATATCTCAGCTCTGGAAGGGTCTAGAGCCTCCATTGTTGCACTCAGGTCTAAGTCTCATGGCCCTCTATCAGAATCCAGAGTTTTGAGAAGATTAGGGATACTTAATTTTTCGCCCAAAAAAAAAACGTAAGGGGTAACATTGTCGTTTTTTTTTCTGGTCGAAATTTTGAATTTCGATATCTCAGCTCTGGAAGGGTCTAGAGCCTCCATTGTTGCACTCAGGTCTAAGTCTCATGGCCCTCTATCAGAATCCAGAGTTTTGAGAAGATTAGGGATACTTAATTTTTCGCCCAAAAAAAAACGTAAGGGGTAACACTGTCGTTTTTTTTTTCTGGTCGAAATTTTGATTTTCGATATCTCAGCTCTGGAAGGGTCTAGAGCCTCCATTGTTGCACTCAGGTCTATGTCTCATGGCCCTCTATCAGAATCCAGAGTTTTGAGAAGATTGGGGATACTTAATTTTTAGCCCAAAAAAAAAAAACGTAAGGGGTAACACTGTCGTTTTTTTTTTCGGGTCGAAATTTTGAGTTTCGATATCTCAGCACTAGAAGGATCTAGAGCCTCCATTGTTGCACTCAGGTCTAAGTCTCATGGCCCTCTATCAGAATCCAGAGTTTTGAGAAGATTGGGGATACTTAATTTTTCGCCCAAAAAAAAAACGTAAGGGGTAACACTGTCGTTTTTTTTACGGGTCGAAATTTTGATTTTCGATATCTCAGCTCTGGAAGGGTCTAGAGCCTCCATTGTTGCACTCAGGTCTAAGTCTCATGGCCCTCTATCAGAATCCAGAGTTTTGAGAAGATTGGGGATACTTAATTTTTCGCCCAAAAAAAAAAAGTAAGGGGTGACACTGTCGTTTTTTTTTTTTCTGGTCGAAATTTTGATTTTCGATATCTCAGCTCTGGAAGGGTCTAGAGCCTCCATTGTTGCACTCAGGTCAATGTCTCATGGCCCTCTATCAGAATCCAGAGTTTTGAGAAGATTGGGGATACTTAATTTTTCACCCCCAAAAAAAAAACATAAGGGGTAACACTGTCATTTTTTTTTCTGGTCGAAATTTTGATTTTCGATATCTCAGCTCTGGAAGGGTCTAGAGCCTCCATTGTTGCACTCAGGTCTAAGTCTCATGGCCCTCTATCAGAATCCAGAGTTTTGAGAAGATTGGGGATACTTAATTTTTTACCCCCCAAAAAAAACGTAAGGGGTAACACTGTCGTTTTTTTTTCTGGTCGAAATTTTGATTTTCGATATCTCAGCTCTGGAAGGGTCTAGAGCCTCCATTGTTGCACTCAGGTCTATGTCTCATGGCCCTCTATCAGAATCCAGAGTTTTGAGAAGATTGGGGATACTTAATTTTTAGCCCAAAAAAAAAAAACGTAAGGGGTAACACTGTCGTTTTTTTTTTCGGGTCGAAATTTTGAGTTTCGATATCTCAGCACTAGAAGGATCTAGAGCCTCCATTGTTGCACTCAGGTCTAAATCTCATGGCCCTCTATCAGAATCCAGAGTTTTGAGAAGATTGGGGATACTTAATTTTTCGCCCAAAAAAAAAACGTAAGGGGTAACACTGTCGTTTTTTTTACGGGTCGAAATTTTGATTTTCGATATCTCAGCTCTGGAAGGGTCTAGAGCCTCCATTGTTGCACTCAGGTCTAAGTCTCATGGCCCTCTATCAGAATCCAGAGTTTTGAGAAGATTGGGGATACTTAATTTTTCGCCCAAAAAAAAAACGTAAGGGGTAACACTGTCGTTTTTTTTACGGGTCGAAATTTTGATTTTCGATATCTCAGCTCTGGAAGGGTCTAGAGCCTCCATTGTTGCACTCAGGTCTAAGTCTCATGGCCCTCTATCAGAATCCAGAGTTTTGAGAAGATTGGGGATACTTAATTTTTCACCCCAAAAAAAAAACGTAAGGGGTAACACTGTCGTTTTTTTTTCTGGTCGAAATTTTGAATTTCGATATCTCAGCTCTGGAAGGGTCTAGAGCCTCCATTGTTGCACTCAGGTCTAAGTCTCATGGCCCTCTATCAGAATCCAGAGTTTTGAGAAGATTAGGGATACTTAATTTTTCGCCCAAAAAAAAAAAACGTAAGGGGTAACACTGTCGTTTTTTTTTCTGGTCGAAATTTTGAATTTCGATATCTCAGCTCTGGAAGGGTCTAGAGCCTCCATTGTTGCACTCAGGTCTAAGTCTCATGGCCCTCTATCAGAATCCAGAGTTTTGAGAAGATTAGGGATACTTAATTTTTCGCCCAAAAAAAAAAACGTAAGGGGTAACACTGTCGTTTTTTTTTTTCTGGTCGAAATTTTGAATTTCGAAATCTCAGCTCTGGAAGGGTCTAGAGCCTCCATTGTTGCACTCAGGTCTAAGTCTCATGGCCCTCTATCAGAATCCAGAGTTTTGAGAAGATTAGGGATACTTAATTTTTCGCCCAAAAAAAAACGTAAGGGGTAACACTGTCGTTTTTTTTTCTGGTCGAAATTTTGATTTTCGATATCTCAGCTCTGGAAGGGTCTAGAGCCTCCATTGTTGCACTCAGGTCTATGTCTCATGGCCCTCTATCAGAATCCAGAGTTTTGAGAAGATTGGGGATACTTAATTTTTAGCCCAAAAAAAACAAAACGTAAGGGGTAACACTGTCGGTTTTTTTTTCGGGTCGAAATTTTGAGTTTCGATATCTCAGCACTAGAAGGATCTAGAGCCTCCATTGTTTCACTCAGGTCTAAGTCTCATGGCCCTCTATCAGAATCCAGAGTTTTGAGAAGATTGGGGATACTTAATTTTTCACCCCAAAAAAAAAACATAAGGGGTAACACTGTCATTTTTTTTTCTGGTCGAAATTTTGAATTTCGATATCTTAGCTCTGGAAGGGTCTAGAGCCTCCATTGTTGCACTCAGGTCTAAGTCTCATGGCCCTCTATCAGAATCCAGAGTTTTGAGAAGATTGGGGATACTTAATTTTTCGCCCCCCAAAAAAAAAACATGAGGGGTAACACTGTCGGTTTTTTTTCTGGTCGAAATTTTGATTTTCGATATCTCAGCTCTGGAAGGATCTAGAGCCTCCATTGTTGCACTCAGGTCTATGTCTCATGGCCCTCTATCAGAATCCAGAGTTTTGAGAAGATTGGGGATACTTAATTTTTCACCCAAAAAAAAAACATAAGGGGTAACACTGTCGTTTTTTTTTTTCTGGTCGAAATTTTGAATTTCGATATCTCAGCTCTGGAAGGGTCTAGAGCCTCCATTGTTGCACTCAGGTCTAAGTCTCATGGCCCTCTATCAGAATCCAGAGTTTTGAGAAGATTAGGGATACTTAATTTTTCGCCCAAAAAAAAAAACGTAAGGGGTAACACTGTCGTTTTTTTTCGGGTCGAAAGTTTGAGTTTCGATATCTCAGCTCTGGAAGGGTCTAGAGCCTCCATTGTTGCACTCAGGTCTAAGTCTCATGGCCCTCTATCAGAATCCAGAGTTTTGAGAAGATTGGGGATACTTAATTTTTCGCATAAAAAAAAAAACGTAAGGGGTAACACTGTCGTTTTTTTTTTCGGGTCGAAAGTTTGAGTTTCGATATCTCAGCACTGGAAGGGTCTAGAGCCTCCATTGTTGCACTCAGGTCTATGTCTCATGGCCCTCTATCAGAATCCAGAGTTTTGAGAAGATTGGGGATACTTAATTTTTCGCCCCCCAAAAAAAAACATGAGGGGTAACACTGTCGTTTTTTTTTCTGGTCGAAATTTTGATTTTCGATATCTCAGCTCTGGAAGGATCTAGAGCCTCCATTGTTGCACTCAGGTCTATGTCTCATGGCCCTCTATCAGAATCCAGAGTTTTGAGAAGATTGGGGATACTTAATTTTTAGCCCAAAAAAAAAAAACGTAAGGGGTAACACTGTCGTTTTTTTTTCGGGTCGAAATTTTGAGTTTCGATATCTCAGCACTAGAAGGATCTAGAGCCTCCATTGTTGCACTCAGGTCTAAGTCTCATGGCCCTCTATCAGAATCCAGAGTTTTGAGAAGATTGGGGATACTTAATTTTTCGCCCAAAAAAAAAACGTAAGGGGTAACACTGTCGTTTTTTTTACGGGTCGAAATTTTGATTTTCGATATCTCAGCTCTGGAAGGGTCTAGAGCCTCCATTGTTGCACTCAGGTCTATGTCTCATGGCCCTCTATCAGAATCCAGAGTTTTGAGAAGATTGGGGATACTTAATTTTTCGCCCAAAAAAAAAAAGTAAGGGGTGACACTGTCGTTTTTTTTTTTTTTTGGTCGAAATTTTGATTTTCGATATCTCAGCTCTGGAAGGGTCTAAAGCCTCCATTGTTGCACTCAGGTCAATGTCTCATGGCCCTCTATCAGAATCCAGAGTTTTGAGAAGATTGGGGATACTTAATTTTTCACCCCCAAAAAAAAAACATAAGGGGTAACACTGTCATTTTTTTTTCTGGTCGAAATTTTGATTTTCGATATCTCAGCTCTGGAAGGGTCTAGAGCCTCCATTGTTGCACTCAGGTCTATGTCTCATGGCCCTCTATCAGAATCCAGAGTTTTGAGAAGATTGGGGATACTTAATTTTTAGCCCAAAAAAAAAAACGTAAGGGGTAACACTGTCGTTTTTTTTTTCAGGTCGAAATTTTGAGTTTCGATATCTCAGCACTAGAAGGATCTAGAGCCTCCATTGTTGCACTCAGGTCTAAGTCTCATGGCCCTCTATCAGAATCCAGAGTTTTGAGAAGATTGGGGATACTTAATTTTTCGCCCAAAAAAAAAACGTAAGGGGTAACACTGTCGTTTTTTTTACGGGTCGAAATTTTGATTTTCGATATCTCAGCTCTGGAAGGGTCTAGAGCCTCCATTGTTGCACTCAAGTCTAAGTCTCATGGCCCTCTATCAGAATCCAGAGTTTTGAGAAGATTGGGGATACTTAATTTTTCGCCCAAAAAAAAACGTAAGGGATAACACTGTCGTTTTTTTTACGGGTCGAAATTTTGATTTTCGATATCTCAGCTCTGGAAGGGTCTAGAGCCTCCATTGTTGCACTCAGGTCTAAGTCTCATGGCTCTCTATCAGAATCCAGAGTTTTGAGAAGATTGGGGATACTTAATTTTTCACCCCAAAAAAAAACGTAAGGGGTAACACTGTCGTTTTTTTTTCTGGTCGAAATTTTGAATTTCGATATCTCAGCTCTGGAAGGGTCTAGAGCCTCCATTGTTGCACTCAGGTCTAAGTCTCATGGCCCTCTATCAGAATCCAGAGTTTTGAGAAGATTAGGGATACTTAATTTTTCGCCCAAAAAAAAAAACGTAAGGGGTAACACTGTCGTTTTTTTTTTCTGGTCGAAATTTTGAATTTCGATATCTCAGCTCTGGAAGGGTCTAGAGCCTCCATTGTTGCACTCAGGTCTAAGTCTCATGGCCCTCTATCAGAATCCAGAGTTTTGAGAAGATTAGGGATACTTAATTTTTCGCCCAAAAAAAAACGTAAGGGGTAACACTGTCGTTTTTTTTTTCTGGTCGAAATTTTGATTTTCGATATCTCAGCTCTGGAAGGGTCTAGAGCCTCCATTGTTGCACTCAGGTCTATGTCTCATGGCCCTCTATCAGAATCCAGAGTTTTGAGAAGATTGGGGATACTTAATTTTTAGCCCAAAAAAAAAAACGTAAGGGGTAACACTGTCGGTTTTTTTTTCGGGTCGAAATTTTGAGTTTCGATATCTCAGCACTAGAAGGATCTAGAGCCTCCATTGTTGCACTCAGGTCTAAGTCTCATGGCCCTCTATCAGAATCCAGAGTTTTGAGAAGATTGGGGATACTTAATTTTTCGCCCCAAAAAAAAAAAGCAAGGGGTAACACTGTCGTTTTTTTTCTGGTCGAAATTTTGAATTTCGATATCTCAGCTCTGGAAGGGTCTAGAGCCTCCATTGTTGCACTCAGGTCTAAGTCTCATGGCCCTCTATCAGAATCCAGAGTTTTGAGAAGATTAGGGATACTTAATTTTTCGCCCAAAAAAAAAACGTAAGGGGTAACATTGTCGTTTTTTTTTCTGGTCGAAATTTTGAATTTCGATATCTCAGCTCTGGAAGGGTCTAGAGCCTCCATTGTTGCACTCAGGTCTAAGTCTCATGGCCCTCTATCAGAATCCAGAGTTTTGAGAAGATTAGGGATACTTAATTTTTCGCCCAAAAAAAAACGTAAGGGGTAACACTGTCGTTTTTTTTTTCTGGTCGAAATTTTGATTTTCGATATCTCAGCTCTGGAAGGGTCTAGAGCCTCCATTGTTGCACTCAGGTCTATGTCTCATGGCCCTCTATCAGAATCCAGAGTTTTGAGAAGATTGGGGATACTTAATTTTTAGCCCAAAAAAAAAAAAACGTAAGGGGTAACACTGTCGTTTTTTTTTTCGGGTCGAAATTTTGAGTTTCGATATCTCAGCACTAGAAGGATCTAGAGCCTCCATTGTTGCACTCAGGTCTAAGTCTCATGGCCCTCTATCAGAATCCAGAGTTTTGAGAAGATTAGGGATACTTAATTTTTCGCCCAAAAAAAAAAAACGTAAGGGGTAACACTGTCGTTTTTTTTTCTGGTCGAAATTTTGAATTTCGATATCTCAGCTCTGGAAGGGTCTAGAGCCTCCATTGTTGCACTCAGGTCTAAGTCTCATGGCCCTCTATCAGAATCCAGAGTTTTGAGAAGATTAGGGATACTTAATTTTTCGCCCAAAAAAAAAAACGTAAGGGGTAACACTGTCGTTTTTTTTTTTCTGGTCGAAATTTTGAATTTCGAAATCTCAGCTCTGGAAGGGTCTAGAGCCTCCATTGTTGCACTCAGGTCTAAGTCTCATGGCCCTCTATCAGAATCCAGAGTTTTGAGAAGATTAGGGATACTTAATTTTTCGCCCAAAAAAAAACGTAAGGGGTAACACTGTCGTTTTTTTTTCTGGTCGAAATTTTGATTTTCGATATCTCAGCTCTGGAAGGGTCTAGAGCCTCCATTGTTGCACTCAGGTCTATGTCTCATGGCCCTCTATCAGAATCCAGAGTTTTGAGAAGATTGGGGATACTTAATTTTTAGCCCAAAAAAAAAAAACGTAAGGGGTAACACTGTCGTTTTTTTTTTCGGGTCGAAATTTTGAGTTTCGATATCTCAGCACTAGAAGGATCTAGAGCCTCCATTGTTGCACTCAGGTCTAAGTCTCATGGCCCTCTATCAGAATCCAGAGTTTTGAGAAGATTGGGGATACTTAATTTTTCGCCCAAAAAAAAAACGTAAGGGGTAACACTGTCGTTTTTTTTACGGGTCGAAATTTTGATTTTCGATATCTCAGCTCTGGAAGGGTCTAGAGCCTCCATTGTTGCACTCAGGTCTAAGTCTCATGGCCCTCTATCAGAATCCAGAGTTTTGAGAAGATTGGGGATACTTAATTTTTCGCCCAAAAAAAAAAAGTAAGGGGTGACACTGTCGTTTTTTTTTTTTTCTGGTCGAAATTTTGATTTTCGATATCTCAGCTCTGGAAGGGTCTAGAGCCTCCATTGTTGCACTCAGGTCAATGTCTCATGGCCCTCTATCAGAATCCAGAGTTTTGAGAAGATTGGGGATACTTAATTTTTCACCCCCAAAAAAAAAACATAAGGGGTAACACTGTCATTTTTTTTTCTGGTCGAAATTTTGATTTTCGATATCTCAGCTCTGGAAGGGTCTAGAGCCTCCATTGTTGCACTCAGGTCTAAGTCTCATGGCCCTCTATCAGAATCCAGAGTTTTGAGAAGATTGGGGATACTTAATTTTTTACCCCCCAAAAAAAACGTAAGGGGTAACACTGTCGTTTTTTTTTCTGGTCGAAATTTTGATTTTCGATATCTCAGCTCTGGAAGGGTCTAGAGCCTCCATTGTTGCACTCAGGTCTATGTCTCATGGCCCTCTATCAGAATCCAGAGTTTTGAGAAGATTGGGGATACTTAATTTTTAGCCCAAAAAAAAAAAACGTAAGGGGTAACACTGTCGTTTTTTTTTTCGGGTCGAAATTTTGAGTTTCGATATCTCAGCACTAGAAGGATCTAGAGCCTCCATTGTTGCACTCAGGTCTAAATCTCATGGCCCTCTATCAGAATCCAGAGTTTTGAGAAGATTGGGGATACTTAATTTTTCGCCCAAAAAAAAAACGTAAGGGGTAACACTGTCGTTTTTTTTACGGGTCGAAATTTTGATTTTCGATATCTCAGCTCTGGAAGGGTCTAGAGCCTCCATTGTTGCACTCAGGTCTAAGTCTCATGGCCCTCTATCAGAATCCAGAGTTTTGAGAAGATTGGGGATACTTAATTTTTCGCCCAAAAAAAAAACGTAAGGGGTAACACTGTCGTTTTTTTTACGGGTCGAAATTTTGATTTTCGATATCTCAGCTCTGGAAGGGTCTAGAGCCTCCATTGTTGCACTCAGGTCTAAGTCTCATGGCCCTCTATCAGAATCCAGAGTTTTGAGAAGATTGGGGATACTTAATTTTTCACCCCAAAAAAAAAACGTAAGGGGTAACACTGTCGTTTTTTTTTCTGGTCGAAATTTTGAATTTCGATATCTCAGCTCTGGAAGGGTCTAGAGCCTCCATTGTTGCACTCAGGTCTAAGTCTCATGGCCCTCTATCAGAATCCAGAGTTTTGAGAAGATTAGGGATACTTAATTTTTCGCCCAAAAAAAAAACGTAAGGGGTAACACTGTCGTTTTTTTTTCTGGTCGAAATTTTGAATTTCGATATCTCAGCTCTGGAAGGGTCTAGAGCCTCCATTGTTGCACTCAGGTCTAAGTCTCATGGCCCTCTATCAGAATCCAGAGTTTTGAGAAGATTAGGGATACTTAATTTTTCGCCCAAAAAAAAAAACGTAAGGGGTAACACTGTCGTTTTTTTTTTTCTGGTCGAAATTTTGAATTTCGAAATCTCAGCTCTGGAAGGGTCTAGAGCCTCCATTGTTGCACTCAGGTCTAAGTCTCATGGCCCTCTATCAGAATCCAGAGTTTTGAGAAGATTAGGGATACTTAATTTTTCGCCCAAAAAAAAACGTAAGGGGTAACACTGTCGTTTTTTTTTCTGGTCGAAATTTTGATTTTCGATATCTCAGCTCTGGAAGGGTCTAGAGCCTCCATTGTTGCACTCAGGTCTATGTCTCATGGCCCTCTATCAGAATCCAGAGTTTTGAGAAGATTGGGGATACTTAATTTTTAGCCCAAAAAAAAAAAACGTAAGGGGTAACACTGTCGTTTTTTTTTTCGGGTCGAAATTTTGAGTTTCGATATCTCAGCACTAGAAGGATCTAGAGCCTCCATTGTTGCACTCAGGTCTAAGTCTCATGGCCCTCTATCAGAATCCAGAGTTTTGAGAAGATTGGGGATACTTAATTTTTCGCCCAAAAAAAAAACGTAAGGGGTAACACTGTCGTTTTTTTTACGGGTCGAAATTTTGATTTTCGATATCTCAGCTCTGGAAGGGTCTAGAGCCTCCATTGTTGCACTCAGGTCTAAGTCTCATGGCCCTCTATCAGAATCCAGAGTTTTGAGAAGATTGGGGATACTTAATTTTTCGCCCAAAAAAAAAAAGTAAGGGGTGACACTGTCGTTTTTTTTTTTTTCTGGTCGAAATTTTGATTTTCGATATCTCAGCTCTGGAAGGGTCTAGAGCCTCCATTGTTGCACTCAGGTCAATGTCTCATGGCCCTCTATCAGAATCCAGAGTTTTGAGAAGATTGGGGATACTTAATTTTTCACCCCCAAAAAAAAAACATAAGGGGTAACACTGTCATTTTTTTTTCTGGTCGAAATTTTGATTTTCGATATCTCAGCTCTGGAAGGGTCTAGAGCCTCCATTGTTGCACTCAGGTCTAAGTCTCATGGCCCTCTATCAGAATCCAGAGTTTTGAGAAGATTGGGGATACTTAATTTTTTACCCCCCAAAAAAAACGTAAGGGGTAACACTGTCGTTTTTTTTTCTGGTCGAAATTTTGATTTTCGATATCTCAGCTCTGGAAGGGTCTAGAGCCTCCATTGTTGCACTCAGGTCTATGTCTCATGGCCCTCTATCAGAATCCAGAGTTTTGAGAAGATTGGGGATACTTAATTTTTAGCCCAAAAAAAAAAAACGTAAGGGGTAACACTGTCGTTTTTTTTTTCGGGTCGAAATTTTGAGTTTCGATATCTCAGCACTAGAAGGATCTAGAGCCTCCATTGTTGCACTCAGGTCTAAATCTCATGGCCCTCTATCAGAATCCAGAGTTTTGAGAAGATTGGGGATACTTAATTTTTCGCCCAAAAAAAAAACGTAAGGGGTAACACTGTCGTTTTTTTTACGGGTCGAAATTTTGATTTTCGATATCTCAGCTCTGGAAGGGTCTAGAGCCTCCATTGTTGCACTCAGGTCTAAGTCTCATGGCCCTCTATCAGAATCCAGAGTTTTGAGAAGATTGGGGATACTTAATTTTTCGCCCAAAAAAAAAACGTAAGGGGTAACACTGTCGTTTTTTTTACGGGTCGAAATTTTGATTTTCGATATCTCAGCTCTGGAAGGGTCTAGAGCCTCCATTGTTGCACTCAGGTCTAAGTCTCATGGCCCTCTATCAGAATCCAGAGTTTTGAGAAGATTGGGGATACTTAATTTTTCACCCCAAAAAAAAAACGTAAGGGGTAACACTGTCGTTTTTTTTTCTGGTCGAAATTTTGAATTTCGATATCTCAGCTCTGGAAGGGTCTAGAGCCTCCATTGTTGCACTCAGGTCTAAGTCTCATGGCCCTCTATCAGAATCCAGAGTTTTGAGAAGATTAGGGATACTTAATTTTTCGCCCAAAAAAAAAAAACGTAAGGGGTAACACTGTCGTTTTTTTTTCTGGTCGAAATTTTGAATTTCGATATCTCAGCTCTGGAAGGGTCTAGAGCCTCCATTGTTGCACTCAGGTCTAAGTCTCATGGCCCTCTATCAGAATCCAGAGTTTTGAGAAGATTAGGGATACTTAATTTTTCGCCCAAAAAAAAAAACGTAAGGGGTAACACTGTCGTTTTTTTTTTTCTGGTCGAAATTTTGAATTTCGAAATCTCAGCTCTGGAAGGGTCTAGAGCCTCCATTGTTGCACTCAGGTCTAAGTCTCATGGCCCTCTATCAGAATCCAGAGTTTTGAGAAGATTAGGGATACTTAATTTTTCGCCCAAAAAAAAACGTAAGGGGTAACACTGTCGTTTTTTTTTCTGGTCGAAATTTTGATTTTCGATATCTCAGCTCTGGAAGGGTCTAGAGCCTCCATTGTTGCACTCAGGTCTATGTCTCATGGCCCTCTATCAGAATCCAGAGTTTTGAGAAGATTGGGGATACTTAATTTTTAGCCCAAAAAAAACAAAACGTAAGGGGTAACACTGTCGGTTTTTTTTTCGGGTCGAAATTTTGAGTTTCGATATCTCAGCACTAGAAGGATCTAGAGCCTCCATTGTTTCACTCAGGTCTAAGTCTCATGGCCCTCTATCAGAATCCAGAGTTTTGAGAAGATTGGGGATACTTAATTTTTCACCCCAAAAAAAAAACATAAGGGGTAACACTGTCATTTTTTTTTCTGGTCGAAATTTTGAATTTCGATATCTTAGCTCTGGAAGGGTCTAGAGCCTCCATTGTTGCACTCAGGTCTAAGTCTCATGGCCCTCTATCAGAATCCAGAGTTTTGAGAAGATTGGGGATACTTAATTTTTCGCCCCCCAAAAAAAAAACATTAGGGGTAACACTGTCGGTTTTTTTTCTGGTCGAAATTTTGATTTTCGATATCTCAGCTCTGGAAGGATCTAGAGCCTCCATTGTTGCACTCAGGTCTATGTCTCATGGCCCTCTATCAGAATCCAGAGTTTTGAGAAGATTGGGGATACTTAATTTTTCACCCAAAAAAAAAACATAAGGGGTAACACTGTCGTTTTTTTTTTTCTGGTCGAAATTTTGAATTTCGATATCTCAGCTCTGGAAGGGTCTAGAGCCTCCATTGTTGCACTCAGGTCTAAGTCTCATGGCCCTCTATCAGAATCCAGAGTTTTGAGAAGATTAGGGATACTTAATTTTTCGCCCAAAAAAAAAAACGTAAGGGGTAACACTGTCGTTTTTTTTCGGGTCGAAAGTTTGAGTTTCGATATCTCAGCTCTGGAAGGGTCTAGAGCCTCCATTGTTGCACTCAGGTCTAAGTCTCATGGCCCTCTATCAGAATCCAGAGTTTTGAGAAGATTGGGGATACTTAATTTTTCGCCCAAAAAAAAAAAACGTAAGGGGTAACACTGTCGTTTTTTTTTTCGGGTCGAAAGTTTGAGTTTCGATATCTCAGCACTGGAAGGGTCTAGAGCCTCCATTGTTGCACTCAGGTCTATGTCTCATGGCCCTCTATCAGAATCCAGAGTTTTGAGAAGATTGGGGATACTTAATTTTTCGCCCCCCAAAAAAAAACATGAGGGGTAACACTGTCGTTTTTTTTTCTGGTCGAAATTTTGATTTTCGATATCTCAGCTCTGGAAGGATCTAGAGCCTCCATTGTTGCACTCAGGTCTATGTCTCATGGCCCTCTATCAGAATCCAGAGTTTTGAGAAGATTGGGGATACTTAATTTTTCACCCAAAAAAAAAAACATAAGGGGTAACACTGTCGTTTTTTTTTTTCTGGTCGAAATTTTGAATTTCGATATCTCAGCTCTGGAAGGGTCTAGAGCCTCCATTGTTGCACTCAGGTCTAAGTCTCATGGCCCTCTATCAGAATCCAGAGTTTTGAGAAGATTAGGGATACTTAATTTTTCGCCCAAAAAAAAAACGTAAGGGGTAACACTGTCGTTTTTTTTCGGGTCGAAAGTTTGAGTTTCGATATCTCAGCTCTGGAAGGGTCTAGAGCCTCCATTGTTGCACTCAGGTCTAAGTCTCATGGCCCTCTATCAGAATCCAGAGTTTTGAGAAGATTGGGGATACTTAATTTTTCGCCCAAAAAAAAAAACGTAAGGGGTAACACTGTCGTTTTTTTTTCGGGTCGAAAGTTTGAGTTTCGATATCTCAGCACTGGAAGGGTCTAGAGCCTCCATTGTTGCACTCAGGTCTATGTCTCATGGCCCTCTATCAGAATCCAGAGTTTTGAGAAGATTAGGGATACTTAATTTTTCGCCCAAAAAAAAAAACGTAAGGGGTAACACTGTCGTTTTTTTTCGGGTCGAAAGTTTGAGTTTCGATATCTCAGCTCTGGAAGGGTCTAGAGCCTCCATTGTTGCACTCAGGTCTAAGTCTCATGATCCTCTATCAGAATCCAGAGTTTTGAGAAGATTGGGGATACTTAATTTTTCGCCCAAAAAAAAAAAACGTAAGGGGTAACACTGTCGTTTTTTTTTCGGGTCGAAAGTTTGAGTTTCGATATCTCAGCACTGGAAGGGTCTAGAGCCTCCATTGTTGCACTCAGGTCTATGTCTCATGGCCCTCTATCAGACTCCAGAATTTTGAGAAGATTGGGGATACTTAATTTTTCGCCCCAAAAAAAAAAAACGTAAGGGGTAACACTGTCGTTTTTTTTTTCTGGTCGAAATTTTGATTTTCGATATCTCAGCTCTGGAAGGGTCTAGAGCCTCCATTGTTGCACTCAGGTCTATGTCTCATGGCCCTCTATCAGAATCCAGAGTTTTGAGAAGATTAGGGATACTAAATTTTTAGCCCAAAAAAAAAAAACGTAAGGGGTGACACTGTCGTTTTTTTTTTTTTTTCTGGTCGAAATTTTGATTTTCAATATCTCAGCTCTGGAAGGGTCTAGAGCCTCCATTGTTGCACTCAGGTCTATGTCTCATGGCCCTCTATCAGAATCCAGAGTTTTGAGAAGATTGGGGATACTTAATTTTTCGCCCCAAAAAAAAAAACGTAAGGGGTAACACTGTCGTTTTTTTTTTTCTGGTCGAAATTTTGAATTTCGATGTTTCAGCTCTGGAAGGGTCTAGAGCCTCCATTGTTGCACTCAGGTCTAAGTCTCATGGCCCTCTATCAGAATCCAGAGTTTTGAGACGATTGGGGATACTTAATTTTTCGCCCAAAAAAAAAAAACGTAAGGGGTAACACTGTCATTTTTTTTTCTGGTCGAAATTTTGAATTTCGATATCTCAGCTCTGGAAGGGTCTAGAGCCTCCATTGTTGCACTCAGGTCTAAGTCTCATGGCCCTCTATCAGAATCCAGAGTTTTGAGAAGATTGGGGATACTTAATTTTTCGCCCAAAAAAAAAAAAACCTAAGGGGTAACACTGTCGTTTTTTTTTCTGGTCGAAATTTTGATTTTCGATATCTCAGCTCTGGAAGGGTCTAGAGCCTCCATTGTTGCACTCAGGTCTAAGTCTCATGGCCCTCTATCAGAATCCAGAGTTTTGAGAAGATTGGGGATACTTAATTTTTCGCCCAAAAAAAAAAAAAACCTAAGGGGTAACACTGTCGTTTTTTTTTCTGGTCGAAATTTTGATTTTCGATATCTCAGCTCTGGAAGGATCTAGAGCCTCCATTGTTGCACTCAGGTCTATGTCTCATGGCCCTCTATCAGAATCCAGAATTTTGAGAAGATTGGGGATACCTAATTTTTCGCCCCAAAAAAAAAAAACGTAAGGGGCAACACTGTCGTTTTTTTTTTCTGGTCGAAATTTTGATTTTCGATATCTCAGCTCTGAAAGGGTCTAGAGCCTCCATTGTTGCACTCAGGTCTATGTCTCATGGCCCTCTATCAGAATCCAGAGTTTTGAGAAGATTAGGGATACTTAATTTTTCGCCCAAAAAAAAAACGTAAGGGGTGACACTGTCGTTTTTTTTTTCTGGTCGAAATTTTGATTTTCAATATCTCAGCTCTGGAAGGGTCTAGAGCCTCCATTGTTGCACTCAGGTCTATGTCTCATGGCCCTCTATCAGAATCCAGAGTTTTGAGAAGATTGGGGATACTTAATTTTTCACCCAAAAAAAAAAACATAAGGGGTAACACTGTCATTTTTTTTTCTGGTCGAAATTTTGAATTTCGATATCTCAGCTCTGGAAGGGTCTAGAGCCTCCATTGTTGCACTCAGGTCTAAGTCTCATGGCCCTCTATCAGAATCCAGAGTTTTGAGAAGATTAGGGATACTTAATTTTTCGCCCAAGAAAAAAAACGTAAGGCGTAACACTGTCGTTTTTTTTTTCTGGTCGAAATTTTGATTTTCGATATCTCAGCTCTGGAAGGGTCTAGAGCCTCCATTGTTGCACTCAGGTCTAAGTCTCATGGCCCTCTATCAGAATCCAGAGTTTTGAGAAGATTGGGGATACTTAATTTTTCGCCCAAAAAAAAAAAACGTAAGGGGTAACACTGTCGTTTTTTTTTTCTGGTCGAAATTTTGATTTTCGATATCTCAGCTCTGGAAGGGTCTAGAGCCTCCATTGTTGCACTCAGGTCTAAGTCTCATGGCCCTCTATCAGAATCCAGAGTTTTGAGAAGATTGGGGATACTTAATTTTTCACCCAAAAAAAAAAAACGTAAGGGGTAACACTGTCGTTTTTTTTTCTGGTCGAAATTTTGATTTTCGATATCTCAGCTCTGGAAGGGTCTAGAGCCTCCATTGTTGCACTCAGGTCTATGTCTCATGGCCCTCTATCAGAATCCAGAGTTTTGAGAAGATTGGGGATACTTAATTTTTCGCCCCAAAAAAAAAACGTAAGGGGTAACACTGTCGGTTTTTTTTCTGGTCGAAATTTTGAATTTCGATATCTCAGCTCTGGAAGGGTCTAGAGCCTCCATTGTTGCACTCAGGTCTAAGTCTCATGGCCCTCTATCAGAATCCAGAGTTTTGAGACGATTGGGGATACTTAATTTTTCGCCCCAAAAAAAAAACGTAAGGGGTAACACTGTCGTTTTTTTTCTGGTCGAAATTTTGAATTTCGATATCTCAGCTCTGGAAGGGTCTAGAGCCTCCATTGTTGCACTCAGGTCTAAGTCTCATGGCCCTCTATCAGAATCCAGAGTTTTGAGAAGATTAGGGATACTTAATTTTTCGCCCAAAAAAAAAAAACGTAAGGCGTAACACTGTCGTTTTTTTTTTCTGGTCGAAATTTTGATTTTCGATATCTCAGCTCTGGAAGGGTCTAGAGCCTCCATTGTTGCACTCAGGTCTAAGTCTCATGGCCCTCTATCAGAATCCAGAGTTTTGAGAAGATTGGGGATACTTAATTTTTCGCCCAAAAAAAAAAAACGTAAGGGGTAACACTGTCGTTTTTTTTTTCTGGTCAAAATTTTGATTTTCGAAATCTCAGCTCTGGAAGGGTCTAGAGCCTCCATTGTTGCACTCAGGTCTAAGTCTCATGGCCCTCTATCAGAATCCAGAGTTTAGAGAAGATTGGGGATACTTAATTTTTCGCCCAAAAAAAAAAAACGTAAGGGGTAACACTGTCGTTTTTTTTTCTGGTCGAAATTTTGATTTTCGATATCTCAGCTCTGGAAGGATCTAGAGCCTCCATTGTTGCACTCAGGTCTATGTCTCATGGCCCTTTATCAGAATCCAGAGTTTTGAAAAGATTAGGGATACTTAATTTTTCGCCCAAAAAAAAAAAACGTAAGGGGTAACACTGTCGTTTTTTTTTCGGGTCGAAAGTTTGAGTTTCGATATCTCAGCACTGGAAGGGTCTAGAGCCTCCATTGTTGCACTCAGTTCTATGTCTCATGGCCCTCTATCAGAATCCAGAATTTTGAGAAGATTGGGGATACTTAATTTTTCGCCCAAAAAAAAAAACGTAAGGGGTGACACTGTCGTTTTTTTTTTTTCTGGTCGAAATTTTGATTTTCAATATCTCAGCTCTGGAAGGGTCTAGAGCCTCCATTGTTGCACTCAGGTCTATGTCTCATGGCCCTCTATCAGAATCCAGAGTTTTGAGAAGATTGGGGATACTTAATTTTTCACCCAAAAAAAAAAACATAAGGGGTAACACTGTCATTTTTTTTTCTGGTCGAAATTTTGATTTTCGATATCTCAGCTCTGGAAGGGTCTAGAGCCTCCATTGTTGCACTCAGGTCTAAGTCTCATGGCCCTCTATCAGAATCCAGAGTTTTGAGAAGATTGGGGATACTTAATTTTTCACCCCAAAAAAAAAACGTAAGGGGTAACACTGTCGTTTTTTTTTCTGGTCGAAATTTTGATTTTCGATATCTCAGCTCTGGAAGGGTCTAGAGCCTCCATTGTTGCACTCAGGTCTAAGTCTCATGGCCCTCTATCAGAATCCAGAGTTTTGAGACGATTGGGGATACTTAATTTTTCGCCCAAAAAAAAAACGTAAGGGGTAACACTGTCGTTTTTTTTTCTGGTCGAAATTTTGAATTTCGATATCTCAGCTCTGGAAGGGTCTAGAGCCTCCATTGTTAAACTCAGGTCTAAGTCTCATGGCCCTCTATCAGAATCCAGAGTTTTGAGAAGATTAGGGATACTTAATTTTTCGCCCAAAAAAAAAACGTAAGGGGTAACACTGTCGTTTTTTTTTCTGGTCGAAATTTTGATTTTCGACATCTCAGCTCTGGAAGGGTCTAGAGCCTCCATTGTTGCACTCAGGTCTAAGTCTCATGGCCCTCTATCAGAATCCAGAGTTTTGAGAAGATTGGGGATACTTAATTTTTCGCCCAAAAAAAAAAACCTAAGGGGTAACACTGTCATTTTTTTTTTCTGGTCGAAATTTTGAATTTCGATATCTCAGCTCTGGAAGGGTCTAGAGCCTCCATTGTTGCACTCAGGTCTAAGTCTCATGGCCCTCTATCAGAATCCAGAGTTTTGAGAAGATTGGGGATACTTAATTTTTCGCCCAAAAAAAAAAAACGTAAGGGGTAACACTGTCGTTTTTTTTTTCGGGTCGAAATTTTGATTTTCGATGTCTCAGCTCTGGAAGGGTCTAGAGCCTCAATTGTTGCACTCAGGTCTATGTCTCATGGCCCTCTATCAGAATCCAGAGTTTTGAGAAGATTGGGGATACTTAATTTTTCGCCCCCCCAAAAAAAACGTAAGGGGTAACACTGTCGTTTTTTTTTCGGGTCCAAAGTTTGAGTTTCGATATCTCAGACCTGGAAGGGTCTAGAGCCTCCATTGTTGTACTCAGGTCTATGTCTCATGGCCCTCTATCAGAATCCAGAGTTTTGAGAAGATTGGGGATACTTAATTTTTCGCCCCCCCAAAAAAAAACGTAAGGGGTAAGTAACACTGTCGTTTTTTTTTCTGGTCGAAATTTTGATTTCCGATATCTCAGCTCTGAAAGGGTCTAGAGCCTCCATTGTTGCACTCAGGTCTATGTCTCATGGCCCTCTATCAGAATCCAGAGTTTTGAGAAGATTGGGGATACTTAATTTTTCGCCTCAAAAAAAAAAAAAACGTAAGGGGTAACACTGTCGTTTTTTTTTTCGGGTCGAAATTTTGATTTCCGATATCTCAGCTCTGGAAGGGTCTAGAGCCTCCATTGTTGCACTCAGGTCTAAGTCTCATGGCCCTCTATCAGAATCCAGAGTTTTGAGACGATTGGGGATACTTAATTTTTCGCCCAAAAAAAAAACGTAAGGGGTAACACTGTCGTTTTTTTTTCTGGTCGAAATTTTGAATTTCGATATCTCAGCTCTGGAAGGGTCTAGAGCCTCCATTGTTAAACTCAGGTCTAAGTCTCATGGCCCTCTATCAGAATCCAGAGTTTTGAGAAGATTAGGGATACTTAATTTTTCGCCCAAAAAAAAAACGTAAGGGGTAACACTGTCGTTTTTTTTTTCTGGTCGAAATTTTGATTTTCGACATCTCAGCTCTGGAAGGGTCTAGAGCCTCCATTGTTGCACTCAGGTCTAAGTCTCATGGCCCTCTATCAGAATCCAGAGTTTTGAGAAGATTGGGGATACTTAATTTTTCGCCCAAAAAAAAAAAACCTAAGGGGTAACACTGTCATTTTTTTTTTCTGGTCGAAATTTTGAATTTCGATATCTCAGCTCTGGAAGGGTCTAGAGCCTCCATTGTTGCACTCAGGTCTAAGTCTCATGGCCCTCTATCAGAATCCAGAGTTTTGAGAAGATTGGGGATACTTAATTTTTCGCCCAAAAAAAAAAAACGTAAGGGGTAACACTGTCGTTTTTTTTTTCGGGTCGAAATTTTGATTTTCGATGTCTCAGCTCTGGAAGGGTCTAGAGCCTCAATTGTTGCACTCAGGTCTATGTCTCATGGCCCTCTATCAGAATCCAGAGTTTTGAGAAGATTGGGGATACTTAATTTTTCGCCCCCCCAAAAAAAACGTAAGGGGTAACACTGTCGTTTTTTTTTCGGGTCCAAAGTTTGAGTTTCGATATCTCAGACCTGGAAGGGTCTAGAGCCTCCATTGTTGTACTCAGGTCTATGTCTCATGGCCCTCTATCAGAATCCAGAGTTTTGAGAAGATTGGGGATACTTAATTTTTCGCCCCCCCAAAAAAAACGTAAGGGGTAAGTAACACTGTCGTTTTTTTTTCTGGTCGAAATTTTGATTTCCGATATCTCAGCTCTGAAAGGGTCTAGAGCCTCCATTGTTGCACTCAGGTCTATGTCTCATGGCCCTCTATCAGAATCCAGAGTTTTGAGAAGATTGGGGATACTTAATTTTTCGCCCCAAAAAAAAAAAACGTAAGGGGTAACACTGTCGTTTTTTTTTCTGGTCGATATTTTGATTTTCAATATCTCAGCTCTGGAAGGGTCTAGAGCCTCCATTGTTGCACTCAGGTCTAAGTCTCATGGCCCTCTATCAGAATCCAGAGTTTTGAGAAGATTGGGGATACTTAATTTTTCACCCCAAAAAAAAAACATAAGGGGTAACACTGTCATTTTTTTTTCTGGTCGAAATTTTGAATTTCGATATCTCAGCTCTGGAAGGGTCTAGAGCCTCCATTGTTGCACTCAGGTCTAAGTCTCATGGCCCTCTATCAGAATCCAGAGTTTTGAGAAGATTGGGGATACTTAATTTTTCGCCCCCCAAAAAAAAACATAAGGGGTAACACTGTCGTTTTTTTTTCTGGTCGAAATTTTGATTTTCGATATCTCAGCTCTGGAAGGATCTAGAGCCTGCATTGTTGCACTCAGGTCTATGTCTCATGGCCCTCTATCAGAATCCAGAGTTTTGAGAAGATTGGGGATACTTAATTTTTCACCCAAAAAAAAAAACGTAAGGGGTAACACTGTCGTTTTTTTTTTTTCTGGTCGAAATTTTGAATTTCAATATCTCAGCTCTGGAAGGGTCTAGAGCCTCCATTGTTGCACTCAGGTCTAAGTCTCGTGGCCCTCTATCAGAATCCAGAGTTTTGAGAAGATTAGGGATACTTAATTTTTCGCCCAAAAAAAAAAACGTAAGGGGTAACACTGTCGTTTTTTTTCGGGTCGAAAGTTTGAGTTTCGATATCTCAGCTCTGGAAGGGTCTAGAGCCTCCATTGTTGCACTCAGGTCTAAGTCGCATGGCCCTCTATCAGAATCCAGAGTTTTGAGAAGATTGGGGATACTTAATTTTTCGCCGAAAAAAAAAAAAAGTAAGGGGTAACACTGTCGTTTTTTTTTCGGGTCGAAAGTTTGAGTTTCGATATCTCAGCACTGGAAGGGTCTAGAGCCTCCATTGTTGCACTCAGGTCTATGTCTCATGGCCCTCTATCAGACTCCAGAATTTTGAGAAGATTGGGGATACTTAATTTTTCGCCCCAAAAAAAAAAACGTAAGGGGTAACACTGTCGTTTTTTTTTTTTTTCTGGTCGAAATTTTGATTTTCAATATCTCAGCTCTGGAAGGGTCTAGAGCCTCCATTGTTGCACTCAGGTCTATGTCTCATGGCCCTCTATCAGAATCCAGAGTTTTGAGAAGATTGGGGATACTTAATTTTTCACCCAAAAAAAAAAACATAAGGGGTAACACTGTCATTTTTTTTTCTGGTCGAAATTTTGATTTTCGATATCTCAGCTCTGGAAGGGTCTAGAGCCTCCATTGTTGCACTCAGGTCTATGTCTCATGGCCCTCTATCAGAATCCAGAGTTTTGAGAAGATTGGGGATACTTAATTTTTCGCCCCAAAAAAAAAAACGTAAGGGTTAACACTGTCGTTTTTTTTTTTGGTCGAAATTTTGAATTTCGATGTCTCAGCTCTGGAAGGGTCTAGAGCCTCCATTGTTGCACTCAGGTCTAAGTCTCATGGCCCTCTATCAGAATCCAGAGTTTTGAGACGATTGGGGATACTTAATTTTTCGCCCAAAAAAAAAAAACGTAAGGGGTAACACTGTCGTTTTTTTTTCTGGTCGAAATTTTGAATTTCGATATCTCAGCTCTGGAAGGGTCTAGAGCCTCCATTGTTGCACTCAGGTCTAAGTCTCATGGCCCTCTATCAGAATCCAGAGTTTTGAGAAGATTGGGGATACTTAATTTTTCGCCCAAAAAAAAAAAAAACCTAAGGGGTAACACTGTCGTTTTTTTTTTCTGGTCGAAATATTGATTTTCGATATCTCAGCTCTGGAAGGGTCTAGAGCCTCCATTGTTGCACTCAGGTCTATGTCTCATGGCCCTCTATCAGAATCCAGAGTTTTGAGAAGATTGGGGATACTTAATTTTTCGCCCCAAAAAAAAAACGTAAGGGGTAACACTGTCGTTTTTTTTTCTGGTCGAAATTTTGAATTTCGATATCTCAGCTCTGGAAGGGTCTAGAGCCTCCATTGTTGCACTCAGGTCTAAATCTCATGGCCCTCTATCAGAATCCAGAGTTTTGAGAAGTTTGGGGATACTTAATTTTTCGCCCAAAAAAAAAAAACGTAAGGGGTAACACTGCCGTTTTTTTTTCTGGTCGAAATTTTGATTTTCGATATCTCAGCACTGGAAGGGTCTAGAGCCTCCATTGTTGCACTCAGGTCTATGTCTCATGGCCCTCTATCAGAATACAGAATTTGGAGAAGATTGGGGATACTTAATTTTTCGCCCCAAAAAAAAAAACGTAAGGGGTAACACTGTCGTTTTTTTTTTCTGGTCGAAATTTTGATTTTCGATATCTCAGCTTTGGAAGGGTCTAGAGCCTCCATTGTTGCACTCAGGTCTATGTCTCATTGCCCTCTATCAGAATCCAGAGTTTTGAGAAGATTAGGGATACTTAATTTTTCGCCCAAAAAAAAAAACGTAAGGGGTGACACTCTCGTTTTTTTTTTTTTCTGGTCGAAATTTTGATTTTCAATATCTCAGCTCTGGAAGGGTCTAGAGCCTCCATTGTTGCACTCAGGTCTAAGTCTCATGGCCCTCTATCAGAATCCAGAGTTTTGAGAAGATTGGGGATACTTAATTTTTCGCCCAAAAAAAAAAAAAACCTAAGGGGTAACACTGTCGTTTTTTTTTCTGGTCGAAATTTTGATTTTCGATATCTCAGCTCTGGAAGGATCTAGAGCCTCCATTGTTGCACTCAGGTCTATGTCTCATGGCCCTCTATCAGAATCCAGAATTTTGAGAAGATTGGGGATACCTAATTTTTCGCCCCAAAAAAAAAAAACGTAAGGGGCAACACTGTCGTTTTTTTTTTCTGGTCGAAATTTTGATTTTCGATATCTCAGCTCTGAAAGGGTCTAGAGCCTCCATTGTTGCACTCAGGTCTATGTCTCATGGCCCTCTATCAGAATCCAGAGTTTTGAGAAGATTAGGGATACTTAATTTTTCGCCCAAAAAAAAAACGTAAGGGGTGACACTGTCGTTTTTTTTTTCTGGTCGAAATTTTGATTTTCAATATCTCAGCTCTGGAAGGGTCTAGAGCCTCCATTGTTGCACTCAGGTCTATGTCTCATGGCCCTCTATCAGAATCCAGAGTTTTGAGAAGATTGGGGATACTTAATTTTTCACCCAAAAAAAAAAACATAAGGGGTAACACTGTCATTTTTTTTTCTGGTCGAAATTTTGAATTTCGATATCTCAGCTCTGGAAGGGTCTAGAGCCTCCATTGTTGCACTCAGGTCTAAGTCTCATGGCCCTCTATCAGAATCCAGAGTTTTGAGAAGATTAGGGATACTTAATTTTTCGCCCAAGAAAAAAAACGTAAGGCGTAACACTGTCGTTTTTTTTTCTGGTCGAAATTTTGATTTTCGATATCTCAGCTCTGGAAGGGTCTAGAGCCTCCATTGTTGCACTCAGGTCTAAGTCTCATGGCCCTCTATCAGAATCCAGAGTTTTGAGAAGATTGGGGATACTTAATTTTTCGCCCAAAAAAAAAAAACGTAAGGGGTAACACTGTCGTTTTTTTTTTCTGGTCGAAATTTTGATTTTCGATATCTCAGCTCTGGAAGGGTCTAGAGCCTCCATTGTTGCACTCAGGTCTAAGTCTCATGGCCCTCTATCAGAATCCAGAGTTTTGAGAAGATTGGGGATACTTAATTTTTCACCCAAAAAAAAAAAACGTAAGGGGTAACACTGTCGTTTTTTTTTCTGGTCGAAATTTTGATTTTCGATATCTCAGCTCTGGAAGGGTCTAGAGCCTCCATTGTTGCACTCAGGTCTATGTCTCATGGCCCTCTATCAGAATCCAGAGTTTTGAGAAGATTGGGGATACTTAATTTTTCGCCCCAAAAAAAAAACGTAAGGGGTAACACTGTCGGTTTTTTTTCTGGTCGAAATTTTGAATTTCGATATCTCAGCTCTGGAAGGGTCTAGAGCCTCCATTGTTGCACTCAGGTCTAAGTCTCATGGCCCTCTATCAGAATCCAGAGTTTTGAGACGATTGGGGATACTTAATTTTTCGCCCCAAAAAAAAAACGTAAGGGGTAACACTGTCGTTTTTTTTCTGGTCGAAATTTTGAATTTCGATATCTCAGCTCTGGAAGGGTCTAGAGCCTCCATTGTTGCACTCAGGTCTAAGTCTCATGGCCCTCTATCAGAATCCAGAGTTTTGAGAAGATTAGGGATACTTAATTTTTCGCCCAAAAAAAAAAAACGTAAGGCGTAACACTGTCGTTTTTTTTTTCTGGTCGAAATTTTGATTTTCGATATCTCAGCTCTGGAAGGGTCTAGAGCCTCCATTGTTGCACTCAGGTCTAAGTCTCATGGCCCTCTATCAGAATCCAGAGTTTTGAGAAGATTGGGGATACTTAATTTTTCGCCCAAAAAAAAAAAACGTAAGGGGTAACAATGTCGTTTTTTTTTTCTGGTCAAAATTTTGATTTTCGAAATCTCAGCTCTGGAAGGGTCTAGAGCCTCCATTGTTGCACTCAGGTCTAAGTCTCATGGCCCTCTATCAGAATCCAGAGTTTAGAGAAGATTGGGGATACTTAATTTTTCACCCAAAAAAAAAAACGTAAGGGGTGACACTGTCGTTTTTTTTTTTTCTGGTCGAAATTTTGATTTTCAATATCTCAGCTCTGGAAGGGTCTAGAGCCTCCATTGTTGCACTCAGGTCTAAGTCTCATGGCCCTCTATCAGAATCCAGAGTTTTGAGAAGATTGGGGATACTTAATTTTTCACCCCAAAAAAAAAACGTAAGGGGTAACACTGTCGTTTTTTTTTCTGGTCGAAATTTTGATTTTCGATATCTCAGCTCTGGAAGGGTCTAGAGCCTCCATTGTTGCACTCAGGTCTAAGTCTCATGGCCCTCTATCAGAATCCAGAGTTTTGAGACGATTGGGGATACTTAATTTTTCGCCCAAAAAAAAAACGTAAGGGGTAACACTGTCGTTTTTTTTTCTGGTCGAAATTTTGAATTTCGATATCTCAGCTCTGGAAGGGTCTAGAGCCTCCATTGTTAAACTCAGGTCTAAGTCTCATGGCCCTCTATCAGAATCCAGAGTTTTGAGAAGATTAGGGATACTTAATTTTTCGCCCAAAAAAAAAACGTAAGGGGTAACACTGTCGTTTTTTTTTTCTGGTCGAAATTTTGATTTTCGACATCTCAGCTCTGGAAGGGTCTAGAGCCTCCATTGTTGCACTCAGGTCTAAGTCTCATGGCCCTCTATCAGAATCCAGAGTTTTGAGAAGATTGGGGATACTTAATTTTTCGCCCAAAAAAAAAAACCTAAGGGGTAACACTGTCATTTTTTTTTTCTGGTCGAAATTTTGAATTTCGATATCTCAGCTCTGGAAGGGTCTAGAGCCTCCATTGTTGCACTCAGGTCTAAGTCTCATGGCCCTCTATCAGAATCCAGAGTTTTGAGAAGATTGGGGATACTTAATTTTTCGCCCAAAAAAAAAAAACGTAAGGGGTAACACTGTCGTTTTTTTTTTCGGGTCGAAATTTTGATTTTCGATGTCTCAGCTCTGGAAGGGTCTAGAGCCTCAATTGTTGCACTCAGGTCTATGTCTCATGGCCCTCTATCAGAATCCAGAGTTTTGAGAAGATTGGGGATACTTAATTTTTCGCCCCCCCAAAAAAAACGTAAGGGGTAACACTGTCGTTTTTTTTTCGGGTCCAAAGTTTGAGTTTCGATATCTCAGACCTGGAAGGGTCTAGAGCCTCCATTGTTGTACTCAGGTCTATGTCTCATGGCCCTCTATCAGAATCCAGAGTTTTGAGAAGATTGGGGATACTTAATTTTTCGCCCCCCCAAAAAAAAACGTAAGGGGTAAGTAACACTGTCGTTTTTTTTTCTGGTCGAAATTTTGATTTCCGATATCTCAGCTCTGAAAGGGTCTAGAGCCTCCATTGTTGCACTCAGGTCTATGTCTCATGGCCCTCTATCAGAATCCAGAGTTTTGAGAAGATTGGGGATACTTAATTTTTCGCCTCAAAAAAAAAAAAAAACGTAAGGGGTAACACTGTCGTTTTTTTTTTCGGGTCGAAATTTTGATTTCCGATATCTCAGCTCTGGAAGGGTCTAGAGCCTCCATTGTTGCACTCAGGTCTAAGTCTCATGGCCCTCTATCAGAATCCAGAGTTTTGAGACGATTGGGGATACTTAATTTTTCGCCCAAAAAAAAAACGTAAGGGGTAACACTGTCGTTTTTTTTTCTGGTCGAAATTTTGAATTTCGATATCTCAGCTCTGGAAGGGTCTAGAGCCTCCATTGTTAAACTCAGGTCTAAGTCTCATGGCCCTCTATCAGAATCCAGAGTTTTGAGAAGATTAGGGATACTTAATTTTTCGCCCAAAAAAAAAACGTAAGGGGTAACACTGTCGTTTTTTTTTTCTGGTCGAAATTTTGATTTTCGACATCTCAGCTCTGGAAGGGTCTAGAGCCTCCATTGTTGCACTCAGGTCTAAGTCTCATGGCCCTCTATCAGAATCCAGAGTTTTGAGAAGATTGGGGATACTTAATTTTTCGCCCAAAAAAAAAAAACCTAAGGGGTAACACTGTCATTTTTTTTTTCTGGTCGAAATTTTGAATTTCGATATCTCAGCTCTGGAAGGGTCTAGAGCCTCCATTGTTGCACTCAGGTCTAAGTCTCATGGCCCTCTATCAGAATCCAGAGTTTTGAGAAGATTGGGGATACTTAATTTTTCGCCCAAAAAAAAAAAACGTAAGGGGTAACACTGTCGTTTTTTTTTTCGGGTCGAAATTTTGATTTTCGATGTCTCAGCTCTGGAAGGGTCTAGAGCCTCAATTGTTGCACTCAGGTCTATGTCTCATGGCCCTCTATCAGAATCCAGAGTTTTGAGAAGATTGGGGATACTTAATTTTTCGCCCCCCCAAAAAAAACGTAAGGGGTAACACTGTCGTTTTTTTTTCGGGTCCAAAGTTTGAGTTTCGATATCTCAGACCTGGAAGGGTCTAGAGCCTCCATTGTTGTACTCAGGTCTATGTCTCATGGCCCTCTATCAGAATCCAGAGTTTTGAGAAGATTGGGGATACTTAATTTTTCGCCCCCCAAAAAAAAACGTAAGGGGTAAGTAACACTGTCGTTTTTTTTTCTGGTCGAAATTTTGATTTCCGATATCTCAGCTCTGAAAGGGTCTAGAGCCTCCATTGTTGCACTCAGGTCTATGTCTCATGGCCCTCTATCAGAATCCAGAGTTTTGAGAAGATTGGGGATACTTAATTTTTCGCCCCAAAAAAAAAAAACGTAAGGGGTAACACTGTCGTTTTTTTTTCTGGTCGATATTTTGATTTTCAATATCTCAGCTCTGGAAGGGTCTAGAGCCTCCATTGTTGCACTCAGGTCTAAGTCTCATGGCCCTCTATCAGAATCCAGAGTTTTGAGAAGATTGGGGATACTTAATTTTTCACCCCAAAAAAAAAACATAAGGGGTAACACTGTCATTTTTTTTTCTGGTCGAAATTTTGAATTTCGATATCTCAGCTCTGGAAGGGTCTAGAGCCTCCATTGTTGCACTCAGGTCTAAGTCTCATGGCCCTCTATCAGAATCCAGAGTTTTGAGAAGATTGGGGATACTTAATTTTTCGCCCCCCAAAAAAAAACATAAGGGGTAACACTGTCGTTTTTTTTTCTGGTCGAAATTTTGATTTTCGATATCTCAGCTCTGGAAGGATCTAGAGCCTGCATTGTTGCACTCAGGTCTATGTCTCATGGCCCTCTATCAGAATCCAGAGTTTTGAGAAGATTGGGGATACTTAATTTTTCACCCAAAAAAAAAAACGTAAGGGGTAACACTGTCGTTTTTTTTTTTTTCTGGTCGAAATTTTGAATTTCAATATCTCAGCTCTGGAAGGGTCTAGAGCCTCCATTGTTGCACTCAGGTCTAAGTCTCGTGGCCCTCTATCAGAATCCAGAGTTTTGAGAAGATTAGGGATACTTAATTTTTCGCCCAAAAAAAAAAACGTAAGGGGTAACACTGTCGTTTTTTTTCGGGTCGAAAGTTTGAGTTTCGATATCTCAGCTCTGGAAGGGTCTAGAGCCTCCATTGTTGCACTCAGGTCTAAGTCGCATGGCCCTCTATCAGAATCCAGAGTTTTGAGAAGATTGGGGATACTTAATTTTTCGCCCAAAAAAAAAAAACGTAAGGGGTAACACTGTCGTTTTTTTTTCGGGTCGAAAGTTTGAGTTTCGATATCTCAGCACTGGAAGGGTCTAGAGCCTCCATTGTTGCACTCAGGTCTATGTCTCATGGCCCTCTATCAGACTCCAGAATTTTGAGAAGATTGGGGATACTTAATTTTTCGCCCCAAAAAAAAAAACGTAAGGGGTAACACTGTCGTTTTTTTTTTTTTTCTGGTCGAAATTTTGATTTTCAATATCTCAGCTCTGGAAGGGTCTAGAGCCTCCATTGTTGCACTCAGGTCTATGTCTCATGGCCCTCTATCAGAATCCAGAGTTTTGAGAAGATTGGGGATACTTAATTTTTCACCCAAAAAAAAAAACATAAGGGGTAACACTGTCATTTTTTTTTCTGGTCGAAATTTTGATTTTCGATATCTCAGCTCTGGAAGGGTCTAGAGCCTCCATTGTTGCACTCAGGTCTATGTCTCATGGCCCTCTATCAGAATCCAGAGTTTTGAGAAGATTGGGGATACTTAATTTTTCGCCCCCAAAAAAAAAACGTAAGGGTTAACACTGTCGTTTTTTTTTTTGGTCGAAATTTTGAATTTCGATGTCTCAGCTCTGGAAGGGTCTAGAGCCTCCATTGTTGCACTCAGGTCTAAGTCTCATGGCCCTCTATCAGAATCCAGAGTTTTGAGACGATTGGGGATACTTAATTTTTCGCCCAAAAAAAAAAAACGTAAGGGGTAACACTGTCGTTTTTTTTTCTGGTCGAAATTTTGAATTTCGATATCTCAGCTCTGGAAGGGTCTAGAGCCTCCATTGTTGCACTCAGGTCTAAGTCTCATGGCCCTCTATCAGAATCCAGAGTTTTGAGAAGATTGGGGATACTTAATTTTTCGCCCAAAAAAAAAAAAACCTAAGGGGTAACACTGTCGTTTTTTTTTTCTGGTCGAAATATTGATTTTCGATATCTCAGCTCTGGAAGGGTCTAGAGCCTCCATTGTTGCACTCAGGTCTATGTCTCATGGCCCTCTATCAGAATCCAGAGTTTTGAGAAGATTGGGGATACTTAATTTTTCGCCCCAAAAAAAAAACGTAAGGGGTAACACTGTCGTTTTTTTTTCTGGTCGAAATTTTGAATTTCGATATCTCAGCTCTGGAAGGGTCTAGAGCCTCCATTGTTGCACTCAGGTCTAAATCTCATGGCCCTCTATCAGAATCCAGAGTTTTGAGAAGTTTGGGGATACTTAATTTTTCGCCCAAAAAAAAAAAACGTAAGGGGTAACACTGCCGTTTTTTTTTCTGGTCGAAATTTTGATTTTCGATATCTCAGCACTGGAAGGGTCTAGAGCCTCCATTGTTGCACTCAGGTCTATGTCTCATGGCCCTCTATCAGAATACAGAATTTGGAGAAGATTGGGGATACTTAATTTTTCGCCCCAAAAAAAAAAACGTAAGGGGTAACACTGTCGTTTTTTTTTTCTGGTCGAAATTTTGATTTTCGATATCTCAGCTTTGGAAGGGTCTAGAGCCTCCATTGTTGCACTCAGGTCTATGTCTCATTGCCCTCTATCAGAATCCAGAGTTTTGAGAAGATTAGGGATACTTAATTTTTCGCCCAAAAAAAAAACGTAAGGGGTGACACTCTCGTTTTTTTTTTTTCTGGTCGAAATTTTGATTTTCAATATCTCAGCTCTGGAAGGGTCTAGAGCCTCCATTGTTGCACTCAGGTCTAAGTCTCATGGCCCTCTATCAGAATCCAGAGTTTTGAGAAGATTGGGGATACTTAATTTTTCGCCCAAAAAAAAAAAAAACGTAAGGGGTAACACTGTCGTTTTTTTTTCTGGTCGAAATTTTGATTTTCGATATCTCAGCTCTGGAAGGATCTAGAGCCTCCATTGTTGCACTCAGGTCTATGTCTCATGGCCCTCTATCAGAATCCAGAGTTTTGAGAAGATTAGGGATACTTAATTTTTCGCCCAAAAAAAAAACGTAAGGGGTAACACTGTCATTTTTTTTTCGGGTCGAAAGTTTGAGTTTCGATATCTCAGCACTGGAAGGGTCTAGAGCCTCCATTGTTGCACTCAGGTCTATGTCTCATGGCCCTCTATCAGAATCCAGAATTTTGAGAATATTGGGGATACTTAATTTTTCGCCCCAAAAAAAAAACGTAAGGGGTAACACTGTCGTTTTTTTTTTCTGGTCGAAATTTTGAATTTCGATATCTCAGCTCTGGAAGGGTCTAGAGCCTCCATTATTGCACTCAGGTCTATGTCTCATGGCCCTCTATCAGAATCCAGAGTTTTGAGAAGATTAGGGATACTTAATTTTTCGCCCAAAAAAAAAAAAACGTAAGGGGTGACACTGTCGTTTTTTTTTTTTCTGGTCGAAATTTTGATTTTCAATATCTCAGCTCTGGAAGGGTCTAGAGCCTCCATTGTTGCACTCAGGTCAATGTCTCATGGCCCTCTATCAGAATCCAGAGTTTTGAGAAGATTGGGGATACTTAATTTTTCACCCAAAAAAAAAAAACATAAGGGGTAACACTCATTTTTTTTTCTGGTCGAAATTTTGATTTTCGATATCTCAGCTCTGGAAGGGTCTAGAGCCTCCATTGTTGCACTCAGGTCTATGTCTCATGGCCCTCTATCAGAATCCAGAGTTTTGAGAAGATTGGGGATACTTAATTTTTCGCCCCAAAAAAAAAAGTAAGGGGTAACACTGTCGGTTTTTTTTCTGGTCGAAATTTTGAATTTCGATATCTCAGCTCTGGAAGGGTCTAGAGCCTCCATTGTTGCACTCAGGTCTAAGTCTCATGGCCCTCTATCAGAATCCAGAGTTTTGAGAAGATTAGGGATACTTAATTTTTCGCCCAAAAAAAAAACGTAAGGGGTAACACTGTCGTATTTTTTTCTGGTCGAAATTTTGAATTTCGATATCTCAGCTCTGGAAGGGTCTAGAGCCTCCATTGTTGCACTCAGGTCTAAGTCTCATGGCCCTCTATCAGAATCCAGAGTTTTGAGAAGATTAGGGATACTTAATTTTTCGCCCAAAAAAAAAAAACGTAAGGGGTAAGACTGTCGTTTTTTTTTTTCTGGTCGAAATTTTGATTTTCGATATCTCAGCTCTGGAAGGGTCTAGAGCCTCCATTGTTGCACTCAGGTCTATGTCTCATGGCCCTCTATCAGAATCCAGAGTTTTGAGAAGATTGGGGATACTTAATTTTTAGCCCAAAAAAAAAAAACGTAAGGGGTAACACTGTCGTTTTTTTTTCGGGTCGAAATTTTGAGTTTCGATATCTCAGCACTAGAAGGATCTAGAGCCTCCATTGTTGCACTCAGGTCTAAGTCTCATGGCCCTCTATCAGAATCCAGAGTTTTGAGAAGATTGGGGATACTTAATTTTTCGCCCAAAAAAAAAACGTAAGGGGTAACACTGTCGTTTTTTTTACGGGTCGAAATTTTGATTTTCGATATCTCAGCTCTGGAAGGGTCTAGAGCCTCCATTGTTGCACTCAGGTCTATGTCTCATGGCCCTCTATCAGAATCCAGAGTTTTGAGAAGATTGGGGATACTTAATTTTTCGCCCAAAAAAAAAAAGTAAGGGGTGACACTGTCGTTTTTTTTTTTTTTTGGTCGAAATTTTGATTTTCGATATCTCAGCTCTGGAAGGGTCTAAAGCCTCCATTGTTGCACTCAGGTCAATGTCTCATGGCCCTCTATCAGAATCCAGAGTTTTGAGAAGATTGGGGATACTTAATTTTTCACCCCCAAAAAAAAAACATAAGGGGTAACACTGTCATTTTTTTTTCTGGTCGAAATTTTGATTTTCGATATCTCAGCTCTGGAAGGGTCTAGAGCCTCCATTGTTGCACTCAGGTCTATGTCTCATGGCCCTCTATCAGAATCCAGAGTTTTGAGAAGATTGGGGATACTTAATTTTTAGCCCAAAAAAAAAAAACGTAAGGGGTAACACTGTCGTTTTTTTTTTCAGGTCGAAATTTTGAGTTTCGATATCTCAGCACTAGAAGGATCTAGAGCCTCCATTGTTGCACTCAGGTCTAAGTCTCATGGCCCTCTATCAGAATCCAGAGTTTTGAGAAGATTGGGGATACTTAATTTTTCGCCCAAAAAAAAAAACGTAAGGGGTAACACTGTCGTTTTTTTTACGGGTCGAAATTTTGATTTTCGATATCTCAGCTCTGGAAGGGTCTAGAGCCTCCATTGTTGCACTCAAGTCTAAGTCTCATGGCCCTCTATCAGAATCCAGAGTTTTGAGAAGATTGGGGATACTTAATTTTTCGCCCAAAAAAAAACGTAAGGGATAACACTGTCGTTTTTTTTACGGGTCGAAATTTTGATTTTCGATATCTCAGCTCTGGAAGGGTCTAGAGCCTCCATTGTTGCACTCAGGTCTAAGTCTCATGGCTCTCTATCAGAATCCAGAGTTTTGAGAAGATTGGGGATACTTAATTTTTCACCCCAAAAAAAAACGTAAGGGGTAACACTGTCGTTTTTTTTTCTGGTCGAAATTTTGAATTTCGATATCTCAGCTCTGGAAGGGTCTAGAGCCTCCATTATTGCACTCAGGTCTATGTCTCATGGCCCTCTATCAGAATCCAGAGTTTTGAGAAGATTAGGGATACTTAATTTTTCGCCCAAAAAAAAAAAAAACGTAAGGGGTGACACTGTCGTTTTTTTTTTTTCTGGTCGAAATTTTGATTTTCAATATCTCAGCTCTGGAAGGGTCTAGAGCCTCCATTGTTGCACTCAGGTCAATGTCTCATGGCCCTCTATCAGAATCCAGAGTTTTGAGAAGATTGGGGATACTTAATTTTTCACCCAAAAAAAAAAAACATAAGGGGTAACACTCATTTTTTTTTCTGGTCGAAATTTTGATTTTCGATATCTCAGCTCTGGAAGGGTCTAGAGCCTCCATTGTTGCACTCAGGTCTATGTCTCATGGCCCTCTATCAGAATCCAGAGTTTTGAGAAGATTGGGGATACTTAATTTTTCGCCCCAAAAAAAAAAAGTAAGGGGTAACACTGTCGGTTTTTTTTCTGGTCGAAATTTTGAATTTCGATATCTCAGCTCTGGAAGGGTCTAGAGCCTCCATTGTTGCACTCAGGTCTAAGTCTCATGGCCCTCTATCAGAATCCAGAGTTTTGAGAAGATTAGGGATACTTAATTTTTCGCCCAAAAAAAAAACGTAAGGGGTAACACTGTCGTATTTTTTTCTGGTCGAAATTTTGAATTTCGATATCTCAGCTCTGGAAGGGTCTAGAGCCTCCATTGTTGCACTCAGGTCTAAGTCTCATGGCCCTCTATCAGAATCCAGAGTTTTGAGAAGATTAGGGATACTTAATTTTTCGCCCAAAAAAAAAAAACGTAAGGGGTAAGACTGTCGTTTTTTTTTTTCTGGTCGAAATTTTGATTTTCGATATCTCAGCTCTGGAAGGGTCTAGAGCCTCCATTGTTGCACTCAGGTCTATGTCTCATGGCCCTCTATCAGAATCCAGAGTTTTGAGAAGATTGGGGATACTTAATTTTTAGCCCAAAAAAAAAAAAACGTAAGGGGTAACACTGTCGTTTTTTTTTCGGGTCGAAATTTTGAGTTTCGATATCTCAGCACTAGAAGGATCTAGAGCCTCCATTGTTGCACTCAGGTCTAAGTCTCATGGCCCTCTATCAGAATCCAGAGTTTTGAGAAGATTGGGGATACTTAATTTTTCGCCCAAAAAAAAAACGTAAGGGGTAACACTGTCGTTTTTTTTACGGGTCGAAATTTTGATTTTCGATATCTCAGCTCTGGAAGGGTCTAGAGCCTCCATTGTTGCACTCAGGTCTATGTCTCATGGCCCTCTATCAGAATCCAGAGTTTTGAGAAGATTGGGGATACTTAATTTTTCGCCCAAAAAAAAAAAGTAAGGGGTGACACTGTCGTTTTTTTTTTTTTTTGGTCGAAATTTTGATTTTCGATATCTCAGCTCTGGAAGGGTCTAAAGCCTCCATTGTTGCACTCAGGTCAATGTCTCATGGCCCTCTATCAGAATCCAGAGTTTTGAGAAGATTGGGGATACTTAATTTTTCACCCCCAAAAAAAAAACATAAGGGGTAACACTGTCATTTTTTTTTCTGGTCGAAATTTTGATTTTCGATATCTCAGCTCTGGAAGGGTCTAGAGCCTCCATTGTTGCACTCAGGTCTATGTCTCATGGCCCTCTATCAGAATCCAGAGTTTTGAGAAGATTGGGGATACTTAATTTTTAGCCCAAAAAAAAAAAACGTAAGGGGTAACACTGTCGTTTTTTTTTTCAGGTCGAAATTTTGAGTTTCGATATCTCAGCACTAGAAGGATCTAGAGCCTCCATTGTTGCACTCAGGTCTAAGTCTCATGGCCCTCTATCAGAATCCAGAGTTTTGAGAAGATTGGGGATACTTAATTTTTCGCCCAAAAAAAAAACGTAAGGGGTAACACTGTCGTTTTTTTTACGGGTCGAAATTTTGATTTTCGATATCTCAGCTCTGGAAGGGTCTAGAGCCTCCATTGTTGCACTCAAGTCTAAGTCTCATGGCCCTCTATCAGAATCCAGAGTTTTGAGAAGATTGGGGATACTTAATTTTTCGCCCAAAAAAAAACGTAAGGGATAACACTGTCGTTTTTTTTACGGGTCGAAATTTTGATTTTCGATATCTCAGCTCTGGAAGGGTCTAGAGCCTCCATTGTTGCACTCAGGTCTAAGTCTCATGGCTCTCTATCAGAATCCAGAGTTTTGAGAAGATTGGGGATACTTAATTTTTCACCCCAAAAAAAAACGTAAGGGGTAACACTGTCGTTTTTTTTTCTGGTCGAAATTTTGAATTTCGATATCTCAGCTCTGGAAGGGTCTAGAGCCTCCATTGTTGCACTCAGGTCTAAGTCTCATGGCCCTCTATCAGAATCCAGAGTTTTGAGAAGATTAGGGATACTTAATTTTTCGCCCAAAAAAAAAAACGTAAGGGGTAACACTGTCGTTTTTTTTTTCTGGTCGAAATTTTGAATTTCGATATCTCAGCTCTGGAAGGGTCTAGAGCCTCCATTGTTGCACTCAGGTCTAAGTCTCATGGCCCTCTATCAGAATCCAGAGTTTTGAGAAGATTAGGGATACTTAATTTTTCGCCCAAAAAAAAACGTAAGGGGTAACACTGTCGTTTTTTTTTTCTGGTCGAAATTTTGATTTTCGATATCTCAGCTCTGGAAGGGTCTAGAGCCTCCATTGTTGCACTCAGGTCTATGTCTCATGGCCCTCTATCAGAATCCAGAGTTTTGAGAAGATTGGGGATACTTAATTTTTAGCCCAAAAAAAAAAAACGTAAGGGGTAACACTGTCGGTTTTTTTTTCGGGTCGAAATTTTGAGTTTCGATATCTCAGCACTAGAAGGATCTAGAGCCTCCATTGTTGCACTCAGGTCTAAGTCTCATGGCCCTCTATCAGAATCCAGAGTTTTGAGAAGATTGGGGATACTTAATTTTTCGCCCCAAAAAAAAAAAGCAAGGGGTAACACTGTCGTTTTTTTTCTGGTCGAAATTTTGAATTTCGATATCTCAGCTCTGGAAGGGTCTAGAGCCTCCATTGTTGCACTCAGGTCTAAGTCTCATGGCCCTCTATCAGAATCCAGAGTTTTGAGAAGATTAGGGATACTTAATTTTTCGCCCAAAAAAAAAACGTAAGGGGTAACATTGTCGTTTTTTTTTCTGGTCGAAATTTTGAATTTCGATATCTCAGCTCTGGAAGGGTCTAGAGCCTCCATTGTTGCACTCAGGTCTAAGTCTCATGGCCCTCTATCAGAATCCAGAGTTTTGAGAAGATTAGGGATACTTAATTTTTCGCCCAAAAAAAAACGTAAGGGGTAACACTGTCGTTTTTTTTTTCTGGTCGAAATTTTGATTTTCGATATCTCAGCTCTGGAAGGGTCTAGAGCCTCCATTGTTGCACTCAGGTCTATGTCTCATGGCCCTCTATCAGAATCCAGAGTTTTGAGAAGATTGGGGATACTTAATTTTTAGCCCAAAAAAAAAAAACGTAAGGGGTAACACTGTCGTTTTTTTTTTCGGGTCGAAATTTTGAGTTTCGATATCTCAGCACTAGAAGGATCTAGAGCCTCCATTGTTGCACTCAGGTCTAAGTCTCATGGCCCTCTATCAGAATCCAGAGTTTTGAGAAGATTGGGGATACTTAATTTTTCGCCCAAAAAAAAAACGTAAGGGGTAACACTGTCGTTTTTTTTACGGGTCGAAATTTTGATTTTCGATATCTCAGCTCTGGAAGGGTCTAGAGCCTCCATTGTTGCACTCAGGTCTAAGTCTCATGGCCCTCTATCAGAATCCAGAGTTTTGAGAAGATTGGGGATACTTAATTTTTCGCCCAAAAAAAAAAAGTAAGGGGTGACACTGTCGTTTTTTTTTTTTTCTGGTCGAAATTTTGATTTTCGATATCTCAGCTCTGGAAGGGTCTAGAGCCTCCATTGTTGCACTCAGGTCAATGTCTCATGGCCCTCTATCAGAATCCAGAGTTTTGAGAAGATTGGGGATACTTAATTTTTCACCCCCAAAAAAAAAACATAAGGGGTAACACTGTCATTTTTTTTTCTGGTCGAAATTTTGATTTTCGATATCTCAGCTCTGGAAGGGTCTAGAGCCTCCATTGTTGCACTCAGGTCTAAGTCTCATGGCCCTCTATCAGAATCCAGAGTTTTGAGAAGATTGGGGATACTTAATTTTTTACCCCCCAAAAAAAACGTAAGGGGTAACACTGTCGTTTTTTTTTCTGGTCGAAATTTTGATTTTCGATATCTCAGCTCTGGAAGGGTCTAGAGCCTCCATTGTTGCACTCAGGTCTATGTCTCATGGCCCTCTATCAGAATCCAGAGTTTTGAGAAGATTGGGGATACTTAATTTTTAGCCCAAAAAAAAAAAACGTAAGGGGTAACACTGTCGTTTTTTTTTTCGGGTCGAAATTTTGAGTTTCGATATCTCAGCACTAGAAGGATCTAGAGCCTCCATTGTTGAACTCAGGTCTAAATCTCATGGCCCTCTATCAGAATCCAGAGTTTTGAGAAGATTGGGGATACTTAATTTTTCGCCCAAAAAAAAAACGTAAGGGGTAACACTGTCGTTTTTTTTACGGGTCGAAATTTTGATTTTCGATATCTCAGCTCTGGAAGGGTCTAGAGCCTCCATTGTTGCACTCAGGTCTAAGTCTCATGGCCCTCTATCAGAATCCAGAGTTTTGAGAAGATTGGGGATACTTAATTTTTCGCCCAAAAAAAAAACGTAAGGGGTAACACTGTCGTTTTTTTTACGGGTCGAAATTTTGATTTTCGATATCTCAGCTCTGGAAGGGTCTAGAGCCTCCATTGTTGCACTCAGGTCTAAGTCTCATGGCCCTCTATCAGAATCCAGAGTTTTGAGAAGATTGGGGATACTTAATTTTTCACCCCAAAAAAAAAAACGTAAGGGGTAACACTGTCGTTTTTTTTTCTGGTCGAAATTTTGAATTTCGATATCTCAGCTCTGGAAGGGTCTAGAGCCTCCATTGTTGCACTCAGGTCTAAGTCTCATGGCCCTCTATCAGAATCCAGAGTTTTGAGAAGATTAGGGATACTTAATTTTTCGCCCAAAAAAAAAAAACGTAAGGGGTAACACTGTCGTTTTTTTTTCTGGTCGAAATTTTGAATTTCGATATCTCAGCTCTGGAAGGGTCTAGAGCCTCCATTGTTGCACTCAGGTCTAAGTCTCATGGCCCTCTATCAGAATCCAGAGTTTTGAGAAGATTAGGGATACTTAATTTTTCGCCCAAAAAAAAAAACGTAAGGGGTAACACTGTCGTTTTTTTTTTTCTGGTCGAAATTTTGAATTTCGAAATCTCAGCTCTGGAAGGGTCTAGAGCCTCCATTGTTGCACTCAGGTCTAAGTCTCATGGCCCTCTATCAGAATCCAGAGTTTTGAGAAGATTAGGGATACTTAATTTTTCGCCCAAAAAAAAACGTAAGGGGTAACACTGTCGTTTTTTTTTCTGGTCGAAATTTTGATTTTCGATATCTCAGCTCTGGAAGGGTCTAGAGCCTCCATTGTTGCACTCAGGTCTATGTCTCATGGCCCTCTATCAGAATCCAGAGTTTTGAGAAGATTGGGGATACTTAATTTTTAGCCCAAAAAAAACAAAACGTAAGGGGTAACACTGTCGGTTTTTTTTTCGGGTCGAAATTTTGAGTTTCGATATCTCAGCACTAGAAGGATCTAGAGCCTCCATTGTTTCACTCAGGTCTAAGTCTCATGGCCCTCTATCAGAATCCAGAGTTTTGAGAAGATTGGGGATACTTAATTTTTCACCCCAAAAAAAAAACATAAGGGGTAACACTGTCATTTTTTTTTCTGGTCGAAATTTTGAATTTCGATATCTTAGCTCTGGAAGGGTCTAGAGCCTCCATTGTTGCACTCAGGTCTAAGTCTCATGGCCCTCTATCAGAATCCAGAGTTTTGAGAAGATTGGGGATACTTAATTTTTCGCCCCCCAAAAAAAAAACATGAGGGGTAACACTGTCGGTTTTTTTTCTGGTCGAAATTTTGATTTTCGATATCTCAGCTCTGGAAGGATCTAGAGCCTCCATTGTTGCACTCAGGTCTATGTCTCATGGCCCTCTATCAGAATCCAGAGTTTTGAGAAGATTGGGGATACTTAATTTTTCACCCAAAAAAAAAACATAAGGGGTAACACTGTCGTTTTTTTTTTTCTGGTCGAAATTTTGAATTTCGATATCTCAGCTCTGGAAGGGTCTAGAGCCTCCATTGTTGCACTCAGGTCTAAGTCTCATGGCCCTCTATCAGAATCCAGAGTTTTGAGAAGATTAGGGATACTTAATTTTTCGCCCAAAAAAAAAAACGTAAGGGGTAACACTGTCGTTTTTTTTCGGGTCGAAAGTTTGAGTTTCGATATCTCAGCTCTGGAAGGGTCTAGAGCCTCCATTGTTGCACTCAGGTCTAAGTCTCATGGCCCTCTATCAGAATCCAGAGTTTTGAGAAGATTGGGGATACTTAATTTTTCGCCCAAAAAAAAAAAACGTAAGGGGTAACACTGTCGTTTTTTTTTTCGGGTCGAAAGTTTGAGTTTCGATATCTCAGCACTGGAAGGGTCTAGAGCCTCCATTGTTGCACTCAGGTCTATGTCTCATGGCCCTCTATCAGAATCCAGAGTTTTGAGAAGATTGGGGATACTTAATTTTTCGCCCCCCAAAAAAAAACATGAGGGGTAACACTGTCGTTTTTTTTTCTGGTCGAAATTTTGATTTTCGATATCTCAGCTCTGGAAGGATCTAGAGCCTCCATTGTTGCACTCAGGTCTATGTCTCATGGCCCTCTATCAGAATCCAGAGTTTTGAGAAGATTGGGGATACTTAATTTTTCACCCAAAAAAAAAAACATAAGGGGTAACACTGTCGTTTTTTTTTTTCTGGTCGAAATTTTGAATTTCGATATCTCAGCTCTGGAAGGGTCTAGAGCCTCCATTGTTGCACTCAGGTCTAAGTCTCATGGCCCTCTATCAGAATCCAGAGTTTTGAGAAGATTAGGGATACTTAATTTTTCGCCCAAAAAAAAAACGTAAGGGGTAACACTGTCGTTTTTTTTCGGGTCGAAAGTTTGAGTTTCGATATCTCAGCTCTGGAAGGGTCTAGAGCCTCCATTGTTGCACTCAGGTCTAAGTCTCATGGCCCTCTATCAGAATCCAGAGTTTTGAGAAGATTGGGGATACTTAATTTTTCGCCCAAAAAAAAAAACGTAAGGGGTAACACTGTCGTTTTTTTTTCGGGTCGAAAGTTTGAGTTTCGATATCTCAGCACTGGAAGGGTCTAGAGCCTCCATTGTTGCACTCAGGTCTATGTCTCATGGCCCTCTATCAGAATCCAGAGTTTTGAGAAGATTAGGGATACTTAATTTTTCGCCCAAAAAAAAAAACGTAAGGGGTAACACTGTCGTTTTTTTTCGGGTCGAAAGTTTGAGTTTCGATATCTCAGCTCTGGAAGGGTCTAGAGCCTCCATTGTTGCACTCAGGTCTAAGTCTCATGATCCTCTATCAGAATCCAGAGTTTTGAGAAGATTGGGGATACTTAATTTTTCGCCCAAAAAAAAAAAACGTAAGGGGTAACACTGTCGTTTTTTTTTCGGGTCGAAAGTTTGAGTTTCGATATCTCAGCACTGGAAGGGTCTAGAGCCTCCATTGTTGCACTCAGGTCTATGTCTCATGGCCCTCTATCAGACTCCAGAATTTTGAGAAGATTGGGGATACTTAATTTTTCGCCCCAAAAAAAAAAAACGTAAGGGGTAACACTGTCGTTTTTTTTTTCTGGTCGAAATTTTGATTTTCGATATCTCAGCTCTGGAAGGGTCTAGAGCCTCCATTGTTGCACTCAGGTCTATGTCTCATGGCCCTCTATCAGAATCCAGAGTTTTGAGAAGATTAGGGATACTAAATTTTTAGCCCAAAAAAAAAAAACGTAAGGGGTGACACTGTCGTTTTTTTTTTTTTTTCTGGTCGAAATTTTGATTTTCAATATCTCAGCTCTGGAAGGGTCTAGAGCCTCCATTGTTGCACTCAGGTCTATGTCTCATGGCCCTCTATCAGAATCCAGAGTTTTGAGAAGATTGGGGATACTTAATTTTTCGCCCCAAAAAAAAAAACGTAAGGGGTAACACTGTCGTTTTTTTTTTTCTGGTCGAAATTTTGAATTTCGATGTTTCAGCTCTGGAAGGGTCTAGAGCCTCCATTGTTGCACTCAGGTCTAAGTCTCATGGCCCTCTATCAGAATCCAGAGTTTTGAGACGATTGGGGATACTTAATTTTTCGCCCAAAAAAAAAAAACGTAAGGGGTAACACTGTCATTTTTTTTTCTGGTCGAAATTTTGAATTTCGATATCTCAGCTCTGGAAGGGTCTAGAGCCTCCATTGTTGCACTCAGGTCTAAGTCTCATGGCCCTCTATCAGAATCCAGAGTTTTGAGAAGATTGGGGATACTTAATTTTTCGCCCAAAAAAAAAAAAACCTAAGGGGTAACACTGTCGTTTTTTTTTCTGGTCGAAATTTTGATTTTCGATATCTCAGCTCTGGAAGGGTCTAGAGCCTCCATTGTTGCACTCAGGTCTAAGTCTCATGGCCCTCTATCAGAATCCAGAGTTTTGAGAAGATTGGGGATACTTAATTTTTCGCCCAAAAAAAAAAAAAACCTAAGGGGTAACACTGTCGTTTTTTTTTCTGGTCTAAATTTTGATTTTCGATATCTCAGCTCTGGAAGGATCTAGAGCCTCCATTGTTGCACTCAGGTCTATGTCTCATGGCCCTCTATCAGAATCCAGAATTTTGAGAAGATTGGGGATACCTAATTTTTCGCCCCAAAAAAAAAAACGTAAGGGGCAACACTGTCGTTTTTTTTTTCTGGTCGAAATTTTGATTTTCGATATCTCAGCTCTGAAAGGGTCTAGAGCCTCCATTGTTGCACTCAGGTCTATGTCTCATGGCCCTCTATCAGAATCCAGAGTTTTGAGAAGATTAGGGATACTTAATTTTTCGCCCAAAAAAAAAAACGTAAGGGGTGACACTGTCGTTTTTTTTTTCTGGTCGAAATTTTGATTTTCAATATCTCAGCTCTGGAAGGGTCTAGAGCCTCCATTGTTGCACTCAGGTCTATGTCTCATGGCCCTCTATCAGAATCCAGAGTTTTGAGAAGATTGGGGATACTTAATTTTTCACCCAAAAAAAAAAACATAAGGGGTAACACTGTCATTTTTTTTTCTGGTCGAAATTTTGAATTTCGATATCTCAGCTCTGGAAGGGTCTAGAGCCTCCATTGTTGCACTCAGGTCTAAGTCTCATGGCCCTCTATCAGAATCCAGAGTTTTGAGAAGATTAGGGATACTTAATTTTTCGCCCAAAAAAAAAAACGTAAGGCGTAACACTGTCGTTTTTTTTTTCTGGTCGAAATTTTGATTTTCGATATCTCAGCTCTGGAAGGGTCTAGAGCCTCCATTGTTGCACTCAGGTCTAAGTCTCATGGCCCTCTATCAGAATCCAGAGTTTTGAGAAGATTGGGGATACTTAATTTTTCGCCCAAAAAAAAAAAACGTAAGGGGTAACACTGTCGTTTTTTTTTTCTGGTCAAAATTTTGATTTTCGAAATCTCAGCTCTGGAAGGGTCTAGAGCCTCCATTGTTGCACTCAGGTCTAAGTCTCATGGCCCTCTATCAGAATCCAGAGTTTAGAGAAGATTGGGGATACTTAATTTTTCGCCCAAAAAAAAAAAACGTAAGGGGTAACACTGTCGTTTTTTTTTCTGGTCGAAATTTTGATTTTCGATATCTCAGCTCTGGAAGGATCTAGAGCCTCCATTGTTGCACTCAGGTCTATGTCTCATGGCCCTTTATCAGAATCCAGAGTTTTGAAAAGATTAGGGATACTTAATTTTTCGCCCAAAAAAAAAAAACGTAAGGGGTAACACTGTCGTTTTTTTTTCGGGTCGAAAGTTTGAGTTTCGATATCTCAGCACTGGAAGGGTCTAGAGCCTCCATTGTTGCACTCAGTTCTATGTCTCATGGCCCTCTATCAGAATCCAGAATTTTGAGAAGATTGGGGATACTTAATTTTTCGCCCAAAAAAAAAAACGTAAGGGGTGACACTGTCGTTTTTTTTTTTTTCTGGTCGAAATTTTGATTTTCAATATCTCAGCTCTGGAAGGGTCTAGAGCCTCCATTGTTGCACTCAGGTCTATGTCTCATGGCCCTCTATCAGAATCCAGAGTTTTGAGAAGATTGGGGATACTTAATTTTTCACCCAAAAAAAAAAACATAAGGGGTAACACTGTCATTTTTTTTTCTGGTCGAAATTTTGATTTTCGATATCTCAGCTCTGGAAGGGTCTAGAGCCTCCATTGTTGCACTCAGGTCTAAGTCTCATGGCCCTCTATCAGAATCCAGAGTTTTGAGAAGATTGGGGATACTTAATTTTTCACCCCAAAAAAAAAACGTAAGGGGTAACACTGTCGTTTTTTTTTCTGGTCGAAATTTTGATTTTCGATATCTCAGCTCTGGAAGGGTCTAGAGCCTCCATTGTTGCACTCAGGTCTAAGTCTCATGGCCCTCTATCAGAATCCAGAGTTTTGAGACGATTGGGGATACTTAATTTTTCGCCCAAAAAAAAAACGTAAGGGGTAACACTGTCGTTTTTTTTTTCTGGTCGAAATTTTGATTTTCGACATCTCAGCTCTGGAAGGGTCTAGAGCCTCCATTGTTGCACTCAGGTCTAAGTCTCATGGCCCTCTATCAGAATCCAGAGTTTTGAGAAGATTGGGGATACTTAATTTTTCGCCCAAAAAAAAAAAACCTAAGGGGTAACACTGTCATTTTTTTTTTTCTGGTCGAAATTTTGAATTTCGATATCTCAGCTCTGGAAGGGTCTAGAGCCTCCATTGTTGCACTCAGGTCTAAGTCTCATGGCCCTCTATCAGAATCCAGAGTTTTGAGAAGATTGGGGATACTTAATTTTTCGCCCAAAAAAAAAAAACGTAAGGGGTAACACTGTCGTTTTTTTTTTCGGGTCGAAATTTTGATTTTCGATGTCTCAGCTCTGGAAGGGTCTAGAGCCTCAATTGTTGCACTCAGGTCTATGTCTCATGGCCCTCTATCAGAATCCAGAGTTTTGAGAAGATTGGGGATACTTAATTTTTCGCCCCCCCAAAAAAAACGTAAGGGGTAACACTGTCGTTTTTTTTTTCGGGTCCAAAGTTTGAGTTTCGATATCTCAGACCTGGAAGGGTCTAGAGCCTCCATTGTTGTACTCAGGTCTATGTCTCATGGCCCTCTATCAGAATCCAGAGTTTTGAGAAGATTGGGGATACTTAATTTTTCGCCCCCCCAAAAAAAAACGTAAGGGGTAAGTAACACTGTCGTTTTTTTTTCTGGTCGAAATTTTGATTTCCGATATCTCAGCTCTGAAAGGGTCTAGAGCCTCCATTGTTGCACTCAGGTCTATGTCTCATGGCCCTCTATCAGAATCCAGAGTTTTGAGAAGATTGGGGATACTTAATTTTTCGCCTCAAAAAAAAAAAAACGTAAGGGGTAACACTGTCGTTTTTTTTTTCGGGTCGAAATTTTGATTTCCGATATCTCAGCTCTGGAAGGGTCTAGAGCCTCCATTGTTGCACTCAGGTCTAAGTCTCATGGCCCTCTATCAGAATCCAGAGTTTTGAGACGATTGGGGATACTTAATTTTTCGCCCAAAAAAAAAACGTAAGGGGTAACACTGTCGTTTTTTTTTCTGGTCGAAATTTTGAATTTCGATATCTCAGCTCTGGAAGGGTCTAGAGCCTCCATTGTTAAACTCAGGTCTAAGTCTCATGGCCCTCTATCAGAATCCAGAGTTTTGAGAAGATTAGGGATACTTAATTTTTCGCCCAAAAAAAAAATGTAAGGGGTAACACTGTCGTTTTTTTTTTCTGGTCGAAATTTTGATTTTCGACATCTCAGCTCTGGAAGGGTCTAGAGCCTCCATTGTTGCACTCAGGTCTAAGTCTCATGGCCCTCTATCAGAATCCAGAGTTTTGAGAAGATTGGGGATACTTAATTTTTCGCCCAAAAAAAAAAAACCTAAGGGGTAACACTGTCATTTTTTTTTTCTGGTCGAAATTTTGAATTTCGATATCTCAGCTCTGGAAGGGTCTAGAGCCTCCATTGTTGCACTCAGGTCTAAGTCTCATGGCCCTCTATCAGAATCCAGAGTTTTGAGAAGATTGGGGATACTTAATTTTTCGCCCAAAAAAAAAAAACGTAAGGGGTAACACTGTCGTTTTTTTTTTCGGGTCGAAATTTTGATTTTCGATGTCTCAGCTCTGGAAGGGTCTAGAGCCTCAATTGTTGCACTCAGGTCTATGTCTCATGGCCCTCTATCAGAATCCAGAGTTTTGAGAAGATTGGGGATACTTAATTTTTCGCCCCCCCAAAAAAAACGTAAGGGGTAACACTGTCGGTTTTTTTTCGGGTCCAAAGTTTGAGTTTCGATATCTCAGACCTGGAAGGGTCTAGAGCCTCCATTGTTGTACTCAGGTCTATGTCTCATGGCCCTCTATCAGAATCCAGAGTTTTGAGAAGATTGGGGATACTTAATTTTTCGCCCCCCAAAAAAAAACGTAAGGGGTAAGTAACACTGTCGTTTTTTTTTCTGGTCGAAATTTTGATTTCCGATATCTCAGCTCTGAAAGGGTCTAGAGCCTCCATTGTTGCACTCAGGTCTATGTCTCATGGCCCTCTATCAGAATCCAGAGTTTTGAGAAGATTGGGGATACTTAATTTTTCGCCCCAAAAAAAAAAAACGTAAGGGGTAACACTGTCGTTTTTTTTTCTGGTCGATATTTTGATTTTCAATATCTCAGCTCTGGAAGGGTCTAGAGCCTCCATTGTTGCACTCAGGTCTAAGTCTCATGGCCCTCTATCAGAATCCAGAGTTTTGAGAAGATTGGGGATACTTAATTTTTCACCCCAAAAAAAAAACATAAGGGGTAACACTGTCATTTTTTTTTCTGGTCGAAATTTTGATTTTCGATATCTCAGCTCTGGAAGGATCTAGAGCCTGCATTGTTGCACTCAGGTCTATGTCTCATGGCCCTCTATCAGAATCCAGAGTTTTGAGAAGATTGGGGATACTTAATTTTTCACCCCCAAAAAAAACATAAGGGGTAACACTGTCGTTTTTTTTTTTTCTGGTCGAAATTTTGATTTTCGACATCTCAGCTCTGGAAGGGTCTAGAGCCTCCATTGTTGCACTCAGGTCTAAGTCTCATGGCCCTCTATCAGAATCCAGAGTTTTGAGAAGATTGGGGATACTTAATTTTTCGCCCAAAAAAAAAAAACCTAAGGGGTAACACTGTCATTTTTTTTTTCTGGTCGAAATTTTGAATTTCGATATCTCAGCTCTGGAAGGGTCTAGAGCCTCCATTGTTGCACTCAGGTCTAAGTCTCATGGCCCTCTATCAGAATCCAGAGTTTTGAGAAGATTGGGGATACTTAATTTTTCGCCCAAAAAAAAAAAACGTAAGGGGTAACACTGTCGTTTTTTTTTTCGGGTCGAAATTTTGATTTTCGATGTCTCAGCTCTGGAAGGGTCTAGAGCCTCAATTGTTGCACTCAGGTCTATGTCTCATGGCCCTCTATCAGAATCCAGAGTTTTGAGAAGATTGGGGATACTTAATTTTTCGCCCCCCCCAAAAAAACGTAAGGGGTAACACTGTCGTTTTTTTTTCGGGTCCAAAGTTTGAGTTTCGATATCTCAGACCTGGAAGGGTCTAGAGCCTCCATTGTTGTACTCAGGTCTATGTCTCATGGCCCTCTATCAGAATCCAGAGTTTTGAGAAGATTGGGGATACTTAGTTTTTCGCCCCCCAAAAAAAAACGTAAGGGGTAAGTAACACTGTCGTTTTTTTTTCTGGTCGAAATTTTGATTTCCGATATCTCAGCTCTGAAAGGGTCTAGAGCCTCCATTGTTGCACTCAGGTCTATGTCTCATGGCCCTCTATCAGAATCCAGAGTTTTGAGAAGATTGGGGATACTTAATTTTTCGCCCCAAAAAAAAAAACGCAAGGGGTAACACTGTCGTTTTTTTTTCTGGTCGATATTTTGATTTTCAATATCTCAGCTCTGGAAGGGTCTAGAGCCTCCATTGTTGCACTCAGGTCTAAGTCTCATGGCCCTCTATCAGAATCCAGAGTTTTGAGAAGATTGGGGATACTTAATTTTTCACCCCAAAAAAAAAACATAAGGGGTAACACTGTCATTTTTTTTTCTGGTCGAAATTTTGATTTTCGATATCTCAGCTCTGGAAGGATCTAGAGCCTGCATTGTTGCACTCAGGTCTATGTCTCATGGCCCTCTATCAGAATCCAGAGTTTTGAGAAGATTGGGGATACTTAATTTTTCACCCCCAAAAAAAAACATAAGGGGTAACACTGTCGTTTTTTTTTTTTCTGGTCGAAATTTTGAATTTCGATATCTCAGCTCTGGAAGGGTCTAGAGCCTCCATTGTTGCACTCAGGTCTAAGTCTCGTGGCCCTCTATCAGAATCCAGAGTTTTGAGAAGATTAGGGATACTTAATTTTTCGCCCAAAAAAAAAACGTAAGGGGTAACACTGTCGTTTTTTTTCGGGTCGAAAGTTTGAGTTTCGATATCTCAGCTCTGGAAGGGTCTAGAGCCTCCATTGTTGCACTCAGGTCTAAGTCTCATGGCCCTCTATCAGAATCCAGAGTTTTGAGAAGATTGGGGATACTTAATTTTTCGCCCAAAAAAAAAAAACGTAAGGGGTAACACTGTCGTTTTTTTTTCGGGTCGAAAGTTTGAGTTTCGATATCTCAGCACTGGAAGGGTCTAGAGCCTCCATTGTTGCACTCAGGTCTATGTCTCATGGCCCTCTATCAGACTCCAGAATTTTGAGAAGATTGGGGATACTTAATTTTTCGCCCCAAAAAAAAAAAACGTAAGGGGTAACACTGTCGTTTTTTTTTTTTTTTCTGGTCGAAATTTTGATTTTCAATATCTCAGCTCTGGAAGGGTCTAGAGCCTCCATTGTTGCACTCAGGTCTATGTCTCATGGCCCTCTATCAGAATCCAGAGTTTTGAGAAGATTGGGGATACTTAATTTTTCACCCAAAAAAAAAAAACATAAGGGGTAACACTGTCATTTTTTTTCTGGTCGAAATTTTGATTTTCGATATCTCAGCTCTGGAAGGGTCTAGAGCCTCCATTGTTGCACTCAGGTCTATGTCTCATGGCCCTCTATCAGAATCCAGAGTTTTGAGAAGATTGGGGATACTTAATTTTTCGCCCCAAAAAAAAAAACGTAAGGGTTAACACTGTCGTTTTTTTTTTTGGTCGAAATTTTGAATTTCGATGTCTCAGCTCTGGAAGGGTCTAGAGCCTCCATTGTTGCACTCAGGTCTAAGTCTCATGGCCCTCTATCAGAATCCAGAGTTTTGAGACGATTGGGGATACTTAATTTTTCGCCCAAAAAAAAAAAACGTAAGGGGTAACACTGTCGTTTTTTTTTCTGGTCGAAATTTTGAATTTCGATATCTCAGCTCTGGAAGGGTCTAGAGCCTCCATTGTTGCACTCAGGTCTAAGTCTCATGGCCCTCTATCAGAATCCAGAGTTTTGAGAAGATTGGGGATACTTAATTTTTCGCCCAAAAAAAAAAAAACCTAAGGGGTAACACTGTCGTTTTTTTTTTCTGGTCGAAATATTGATTTTCGATATCTCAGCTCTGGAAGGGTCTAGAGCCTCCATTGTTGCACTCAGGTCTATGTCTCATGGCCCTCTATCAGAATCCAGAGTTTTGAGAAGATTGGGGATACTTAATTTTTCGCCCCAAAAAAAAAACGTAAGGGGTAACACTGTCGTTTTTTTTTCTGGTCGAAATTTTGAATTTCGATATCTCAGCTCTGGAAGGGTCTAGAGCCTCCATTGTTGCACTCAGGTCTAAATCTCATGGCCCTCTATCAGAATCCAGAGTTTTGAGAAGTTTGGGGATACTTAATTTTTCGCCCAAAAAAAAAAAACGTAAGGGGTAACACTGCCGTTTTTTTTTCTGGTCGAAATTTTGATTTTCGATATCTCAGCACTGGAAGGGTCTAGAGCCTCCATTGTTGCACTCAGGTCTATGTCTCATGGCCCTCTATCAGAATACAGAATTTGGAGAAGATTGGGGATACTTAATTTTTCGCCCCAAAAAAAAAAACGTAAGGGGTAACACTGTCGTTTTTTTTTTCTGGTCGAAATATTGATTTTCGATATCTCAGCTCTGGAAGGGTCTAGAGCCTCCATTGTTGCACTCAGGTCTATGTCTCATGGCCCTCTATCAGAATCCAGAGTTTTGAGAAGATTGGGGATACTTAATTTTTCGCCCAAAAAAAAAAACGTAAGGGGTAACACTGTCGTTTTTTTTCGGGTCGAAAGTTTGAGTTTCGATATCTCAGCTCTGGAAGGGTCTAGAGCCTCCATTGTTGCACTCAGGTCTAAGTCTCATGGCCCTCTATCAGAATCCAGAGTTTTGAGAAGATTGGGGATACTTAATTTTTCGCCCAAAAAAAAAAAACGTAAGGGGTAACACTGTCGTTTTTTTTTCGGGTCGAAAGTTTGAGTTTCGATATCTCAGCACTGGAAGGGTCTAGAGCCTCCATTGTTGCACTCAGGTCTATGTCTCATGGCCCTCTATCAGACTCCAGAATTTTGAGAAGATTGGGGATACTTAATTTTTCGCCCCAAAAAAAAAAAACGTAAGGGGTAACACTGTCGTTTTTTTTTTTTTCTGGTCGAAATTTTGATTTTCAATATCTCAGCTCTGGAAGGGTCTAGAGCCTCCATTGTTGCACTCAGGTCTATGTCTCATGGCCCTCTATCAGAATCCAGAGTTTTGAGAAGATTGGGGATACTTAATTTTTCACCCAAAAAAAAAAAACATAAGGGGTAACACTGTCATTTTTTTTTCTGGTCGAAATTTTGATTTTCGATATCTCAGCTCTGGAAGGGTCTAGAGCCTCCATTGTTGCACTCAGGTCTATGTCTCATGGCCCTCTATCAGAATCCAGAGTTTTGAGAAGATTGGGGATACTTAATTTTTCGCCCCAAAAAAAAAAACGTAAGGGTTAACACTGTCGTTTTTTTTTTTGGTCGAAATTTTGAATTTCGATGTCTCAGCTCTGGAAGGGTCTAGAGCCTCCATTGTTGCACTCAGGTCTAAGTCTCATGGCCCTCTATCAGAATCCAGAGTTTTGAGACGATTGGGGATACTTAATTTTTCGCCCAAAAAAAAAAAACGTAAGGGGTAACACTGTCGTTTTTTTTTCTGGTCGAAATTTTGAATTTCGATATCTCAGCTCTGGAAGGGTCTAGAGCCTCCATTGTTGCACTCAGGTCTAAGTCTCATGGCCCTCTATCAGAATCCAGAGTTTTGAGAAGATTGGGGATACTTAATTTTTCGCCCAAAAAAAAAAAAACCTAAGGGGTAACACTGTCGTTTTTTTTTTCTGGTCGAAATATTGATTTTCGATATCTCAGCTCTGGAAGGGTCTAGAGCCTCCATTGTTGCACTCAGGTCTATGTCTCATGGCCCTCTATCAGAATCCAGAGTTTTGAGAAGATTGGGGATACTTAATTTTTCGCCCCAAAAAAAAAACGTAAGGGGTAACACTGTCGTTTTTTTTTCTGGTCGAAATTTTGAATTTCGATATCTCAGCTCTGGAAGGGTCTAGAGCCTCCATTGTTGCACTCAGGTCTAAATCTCATGGCCCTCTATCAGAATCCAGAGTTTTGAAAAGTTTGGGGATACTTAATTTTTCGCCCAAAAAAAAAAAACGTAAGGGGTAACACTGCCGTTTTTTTTTCTGGTCGAAATTTTGATTTTCGATATCTCAGCACTGGAAGGGTCTAGAGCCTCCATTGTTGCACTCAGGTCTATGTCTCATGGCCCTCTATCAGAATACAGAATTTGGAGAAGATTGGGGATACTTAATTTTTCGCCCCAAAAAAAAAACGTAAGGGGTAACACTGTCGTTTTTTTTTTCTGGTCGAAATATTGATTTTCGATATCTCAGCTCTGGAAGGGTCTAGAGCCTCCATTGTTGCACTCAGGTCTATGTCTCATGGCCCTCTATCAGAATCCAGAGTTTTGAGAAGATTGGGGATACTTAATTTTTCGCCCAAAAAAAAAAACGTAAGGGGTAACACTGTCGTTTTTTTTCGGGTCGAAAGTTTGAGTTTCGATATCTCAGCTCTGGAAGGGTCTAGAGCCTCCATTGTTGCACTCAGGTCTAAGTCTCATGGCCCTCTATCAGAATCCAGAGTTTTGAGAAGATTGGGGATACTTAATTTTTCGCCCAAAAAAAAAAAACGTAAGGGGTAACACTGTCGTTTTTTTTTCGGGTCGAAAGTTTGAGTTTCGATATCTCAGCACTGGAAGGGTCTAGAGCCTCCATTGTTGCACTCAGGTCTATGTCTCATGGCCCTCTATCAGACTCCAGAATTTTGAGAAGATTGGGGATACTTAATTTTTCGCCCCAAAAAAAAAACGTAAGGGGTAACACTGTCGTTTTTTTTTTTTTTCTGGTCGAAATTTTGATTTTCAATATCTCAGCTCTGGAAGGGTCTAGAGCCTCCATTGTTGCACTCAGGTCTATGTCTCATGGCCCTCTATCAGAATCCAGAGTTTTGAGAAGATTGGGGATACTTAATTTTTCACCCAAAAAAAAAAAACATAAGGGGTAACACTGTCATTTTTTTTTCTGGTCGAAATTTTGATTTTCGATATCTCAGCTCTGGAAGGGTCTAGAGCCTCCATTGTTGCACTCAGGTCTATGTCTCATGGCCCTCTATCAGAATCCAGAGTTTTGAGAAGATTGGGGATACTTAATTTTTCGCCCCAAAAAAAAAAACGTAAGGGTTAACACTGTCGTTTTTTTTTCTGGTCGAAATTTTGAATTTCGATGTCTCAGCTCTGGAAGGGTCTAGAGCCTCCATTGTTGCACTCAGGTCTAAGTCTCATGGCCCTCTATCAGAATCCAGAGTTTTGAGACGATTGGGGATACTTAATTTTTCGCCCAAAAAAAAAAAACGTAAGGGGTAACACTGTCGTTTTTTTTTCTGGTCGAAATTTTGAATTTCGATATCTCAGCTCTGGAAGGGTCTAGAGCCTCCATTGTTGCACTCAGGTCTAAGTCTCATGGCCCTCTATCAGAATCCAGAGTTTTGAGAAGATTGGGGATACTTAATTTTTCGCCCAAAAAAAAAAAAACCTAAGGGGTAACACTGTCGTTTTTTTTTTCTGGTCGAAATATTGATTTTCGATATCTCATCTCTGGAAGGGTCTAGAGCCTCCATTGTTGCACTCAGGTCTATGTCTCATGGCCCTCTATCAGAATCCAGAGTTTTGAGAAGATTGGGGATACTTAATTTTTCGCCCCAAAAAAAAAACGTAAGGGGTAACACTGTCGTTTTTTTTTCTGGTCGAAATTTTGAATTTCGATATCTCAGCTCTGGAAGGGTCTAGAGCCTCCATTGTTGCACTCAGGTCTAAATCTCATGGCCCTCTATCAGAATCCAGAGTTTTGAGAAGTTTGGGGATACTTAATTTTTCGCCCAAAAAAAAAAAAACGTAAGGGGTAACACTGCCGTTTTTTTTTCTGGTCGAAATTTTGATTTTCGATATCTCAGCACTGGAAGGGTCTAGAGCCTCCATTGTTGCACTCAGGTCTATGTCTCATGGCCCTCTATCAGAATACAGAATTTGGAGAAGATTGGGGATACTTAATTTTTCGCCCCAAAAAAAAAACGTAAGGGGTCACACTGTCGTTTTTTTTTTCTGGTCGAAATTTTGATTTTCGATATCTCAGCTTTGGAAGGGTCTAGAGCCTCCATTGTTGCACTCAGGTCTATGTCTCATTGCCCTCTATCAGAATCCAGAGTTTTGAGAAGATTAGGGATACTTAATTTTTCGCCCAAAAAAAAACGTAAGGGGTGACACTCTCGTTTTTTTTTTCTGGTCGAAATTTTGATTTTCAATATCTCAGCTCTGGAAGGGTCTAGAGCCTCCATTGTTGCACTCAGGTCAATGTCTCATGGCCCTCTATCAGAATCCAGAGTTTTGAGAAGATTGGGGATACTTAATTTTTCACCCCCAAAAAAAAAACATAAGGGGTAACACTGTCATTTTTTTTTCTGGTCGAAATTTTGATTTTCGATATCTCAGCTCTGGAAGGGTCTAGAGCCTCCATTGTTGCACTCAGGTCTAAGTCTCATGGCCCTCTATCAGAATCCAGAGTTTTGAGAAGATTGGGGATACTTAATTTTTTACCCCCCCAAAAAAACGTAAGGGGTAACACTGTCGTTTTTTTTCTGGTCGAAATTTTGATTTTCGATATCTCAGCTCTGGAAGGGTCTAGAGCCTCCATTGTTGCACTCAGGTCTATGTCTCATGGCCCTCTATCAGAATCCAGAGTTTTGAGAAGATTGGGGATACTTAATTTTTCGCCCAAAAAAAAAACGTAAGGGGTAACACTGTCGTTTTTCTTACGGGTCGAAATTTTGATTTTCGATATCTCAGCTCTGGAAGGGTCTAGAGCCTCCATTGTTGCACTCAGGTCTAAGTCTCATGGCCCTCTATCAGAATCCAGAGTTTTGAGAAGATTGGGGATACTTAATTTTTCACCCCAAAAAAAAAACGTAAGGGGTAACACTGTCGTTTTTTTTTCTGGTCGAAATTTTGAATTTCGATATCTCAGCTCTGGAAGGGTCTAGAGCCTCCATTGTTGCACTCAGGTCTAAGTCTCATGGCCCTCTATCAGAATCCAGAGTTTTGAGAAGATTAGGGATACTTAATTTTTCGCCCAAAAAAAAAAAACGTAAGGGGTAACACTGTCGTTTTTTTTTCTGGTCGAAATTTTGAATTTCGATATCTCAGCTCTGGAAGGGTCTAGAGCCTCCATTGTTGCACTCAGGTCTAAGTCTCATGGCCCTCTATCAGAATCCAGAGTTTTGAGAAGATTAGGGATACTTAATTTTTCGCCCAAAAAAAAAAACGTAAGGGGTAACACTGTCGTTTTTTTTTTCTGGTCGAAATTTTGAATTTCGAAATCTCAGCTCTGGAAGGGTCTAGAGCCTCCATTGTTGTACTCAGGTCTAAGTCTCATGGCCCTCTATCAGAATCCAGAGTTTTGAGAAGATTAGGGATACTTAATTTTTCGCCCAAAAAAAACGTAAGGGGTAACACTGTCGTTTTTTTTTTCTGGTCGAAATTTTGATTTTCGATATCTCAGCTCTGGAAGGGTCTAGAGCCTCCATTGTTGCACTCAGGTCTATGTCTCATGGCCCTCTATCAGAATCCAGAGTTTTGAGAAGATTGGGGATACTTAATTTTTAGCCCAAAAAAACCAAAACGTAAGGGGTAACACTGTCGGGTTTTTTTTCGGGTCGAAATTTTGAGTTTCGATATCTCAGCACTAGAAGGATCTAGAGCCTCCATTGTTGCACTCAGGTCTAAGTCTCATGGCCCTCTATCAGAATCCAGAGTTTTGAGAAGATTGGGGATACTTAATTTTTCGCCCAAAAAAAAAACGTAAGGGGTAACACTGTCGTTTTTTTACGGGTCGAAATTTTGATTTTCGATATCTCAGCTCTGGAAGGGTCTAGAGCCTCCATTGTTGCACTCAGGTCTAAGTCTCATGGCCCTCTATCAGAATCCAGAGTTTTGAGAAGATTGGGGATACTTAATTTTTCACACCAAAAAAAAAACGTAAGGGGTAACACTGTCGTTTTTTTTTCTGGTCGAAATTTTGATTTTCGATATCTCAGCTCTGGAAGGATCTAGAGCCTCCATTGTTGCACTCAGGTCTATGTCTCATGGCCCTCTATCAGAATCCAGAGTTTTGAGAAGATTGGGGATACTTAATTTTTAGCCCAAAAAAAAAAAACCGTAAGGGGTAACACTGTCGTTTTTTTTTCGGGTCGAAATTTTGAGTTTCGATATCTCAGCACTAGAAGGATCTAGAGCCTCCATTGTTGCACTCAGGTCTAAGTCTCATGGCCCTCTATCAGAATCCAGAGTTTTGAGAAGATTGGGGATACTTAATTTTTCGCCCCAAAAAAAAAACGTAAGGGGTAACACTGTCGTTTTTTTTACGGGTCGAAATTTTGATTTTCGATATCTCAGCTCTGGAAGGGTCTAGAGCCTCCATTGTTGCACTCAGGTCTAAGTCTCATGGCCCTCTATCAGAATCCAGAGTTTTGAGAAGATTGGGGATACTTAATTTTTCGCCCAAAAAAAAAAACGTAAGGGGTAACACTGTCGTTTTTTTTACGGGTCGAAATTTTGATTTTCGATATCTCAGCTCTGGAAGGGTCTAGAGCCTCCATTGTTGCACTCAGGTCTAAGTCTCATGGCCCTCTATCAGAATCCAGAGTTTTGAGAAGATTGGGGATACTTAATTTTTCACCCCCAAAAAAAAAACATAAGGGGTAACACTGTCATTTTTTTTCTGGTCGAAATTTTGAATTTCGATATCTCAGCTCTGGAAGGGTCTAGAGCCTCCATTGTTGCACTCAGGTCTAAGTCTCATGGCCCTCTATCAGAATCCAGAGTTTTGAGAAGATTAGGGATACTTAATTTTTCGCCCAAAAAAAAAAACGTAAGGGGTAACACTGTCGTTTTTTTTTTCTGGTCGAAATTTTGAATTTCGATATCTCAGCTCTGGAAGGGTCTAGAGCCTCCATTGTTGCACTCAGGTCTAAGTCTCATGGCCCTCTATCAGAATCCAGAGTTTTGAGAAGATTAGGGATACTTAATTTTTCGCCCAAAAAAAAACGTAAGGGGTAACACTGTCGTTTTTTTTTTCTGGTCGAAATTTTGATTTTCGATATCTCAGCTCTGGAAGGGTCTAGAGCCTCCATTGTTGCACTCAGGTCTATGTCTCATGGCCCTCTATCAGAATCCAGAGTTTTGAGAAGATTGGGGATACTTAATTTTTAGCCCAAAAAAAAAAAACGTAAGGGGTAACACTGTCGTTTTTTTTACGGGTCGAAATTTTGATTTTCGATATCTCAGCTCTGGAAGGGTCTAGAGCCTCCATTGTTGCACTCAGGTCTAAGTCTCATGGCCCTCTATCAGAATCCAGAGTTTTGAGAAGATTGGGGATACTTAATTTTTCGCCCAAAAAAAAAAAGTAAGGGGTGACACTGTCGTTTTTTTTTTTTTCTGGTCGAAATTTTGATTTTCGATATCTCAGCTCTGGAAGGGTCTAGAGCCTCCATTGTTGCACTCAGGTCAATGTCTCATGGCCCTCTATCAGAATCCAGAGTTTTGAGAAGATTGGGGATACTTAATTTTTCACCCCCAAAAAAAAAACATAAGGGGTAACACTGTCATTTTTTTTTCTGGTCGAAATTTTGATTTTCGATATCTCAGCTCTGGAAGGGTCTAGAGCCTCCATTGTTGCACTCAGGTCTAAGTCTCATGGCCCTCTATCAGAATCCAGAGTTTTGAGAAGATTGGGGATACTTAATTTTTTACCCCCCAAAAAAAACGTAAGGGGTAACACTGTCGTTTTTTTTTCTGGTCGAAATTTTGATTTTCGATATCTCAGCTCTGGAAGGGTCTAGAGCCTCCATTGTTGCACTCAGGTCTATGTCTCATGGCCCTCTATCAGAATCCAGAGTTTTGAGAAGATTGGGGATACTTAATTTTTAGCCAAAAAAAAAAAACGTAAGGGGTAACACTGTCGTTTTTTTTTTCGGGTCGAAATTTTGAGTTTCGATATCTCAGCACTAGAAGGATCTAGAGCCTCCATTGTTGCACTCAGGTCTACCTCTATCAGAATCCAGAGTTTTGAGAAGATTGGGGATACTTAATTTTTAGCCCAAAAAAAAAAAACGTAAGGGGTAACACTGTCGTTTTTTTTACGGGTCGAAATTTTGATTTTCGATATCTCAGCTCTGGAAGGGTCTAGAGCCTCCATTGTTGCACTCAGGTCTAAGTCTCATGGCCCTCTATCAGAATCCAGAGTTTTGAGAAGATTGGGGATACTTAATTTTTCGCCCAAAAAAAAAAAGTAAGGGGTGACACTGTCGTTTTTTTTTTTTTCTGGTCGAAATTTTGATTTTCGATATCTCAGCTCTGGAAGGGTCTAGAGCCTCCATTGTTGCACTCAGGTCAATGTCTCATGGCCCTCTATCAGAATCCAGAGTTTTGAGAAGATTGGGGATACTTAATTTTTCACCCCCAAAAAAAAAACATAAGGGGTAACACTGTCATTTTTTTTTCTGGTCGAAATTTTGATTTTCGATATCTCAGCTCTGGAAGGGTCTAGAGCCTCCATTGTTGCACTCAGGTCTAAGTCTCATGGCCCTCTATCAGAATCCAGAGTTTTGAGAAGATTGGGGATACTTAATTTTTTACCCCCCAAAAAAAACGTAAGGGGTAACACTGTCGTTTTTTTTTCTGGTCGAAATTTTGATTTTCGATATCTCAGCTCTGGAAGGGTCTAGAGCCTCCATTGTTGCACTCAGGTCTATGTCTCATGGCCCTCTATCAGAATCCAGAGTTTTGAGAAGATTGGGGATACTTAATTTTTAGCCAAAAAAAAAAAACGTAAGGGGTAACACTGTCGTTTTTTTTTTCGGGTCGAAATTTTGAGTTTCGATATCTCAGCACTAGAAGGATCTAGAGCCTCCATTGTTGCACTCAGGTCTAAATCTCATGGCCCTCTATCAGAATCCAGAGTTTTGAGAAGATTGGGGATACTTAATTTTTCGCCCAAAAAAAAAACGTAAGGGGTAACACTCGTTTTTTTTACGGGTCGAAATTTTGATTTTCGATATCTCAGCTCTGGAAGGGTCTAGAGCCTCCATTGTTGCACTCAGGTCTAAGTCTCATGGCCCTCTATCAGAATCCAGAGTTTTGAGAAGATTGGGGATACTTAATTTTTCGCCCAAAAAAAAAACGTAAGGGGTAACACTGTCGTTTTTTTTACGGGTCGAAATTTTGATTTTCGATATCTCAGCTCTGGAAGGGTCTAGAGCCTCCATTGTTGCACTCAGGTCTAAGTCTCATGGCCCTCTATCAGAATCCAGAGTTTTGAGAAGATTGGGGATACTTAATTTTTCACCCCAAAAAAAAACGTAAGGGGTAACACTGTCGTTTTTTTTTCTGGTCGAAATTTTGAATTTCGATATCTCAGCTCTGGAAGGGTCTAGAGCCTCCATTGTTGCACTCAGGTCTAAGTCTCATGGCCCTCTATCAGAATCCAGAGTTTTGAGAAGATTAGGGATACTTAATTTTTCGCCCAAAAAAAAAAACGTAAGGGGTAACACTGTCGTTTTTTTTTCTGGTCGAAATTTTGAATTTCGATATCTCAGCTCTGGAAGGGTCTAGAGCCTCCATTGTTGCACTCAGGTCTAAGTCTCATGGCCCTCTATCAGAATCCAGAGTTTTGAGAAGATTAGGGATACTTAATTTTTCGCCCAAAAAAAAAACGTAAGGGGTAACACTGTCGTTTTTTTTTTCTGTTCGAAATTTTGAATTTCGAAATCTCAGCTCTGGAAGGGTCTAGAGCCTCCATTGTTGCACTCAGGTCTAAGTCTCATGGCCCTCTATCAGAATCCAGAGTTTTGAGAAGATTAGGGATACTTAATTTTTCGCCCAAAAAAAAACGTAAGGGGTAACACTGTCGTTTTTTTTTTCTGGTCGAAATTTTGATTTTCGATATCTCAGCTCTGGAAGGGTCTAGAGCCTCCATTGTTGCACTCAGGTCTATGTCTCATGGCCCTCTATCAGAATCCAGAGTTTTGAGAAGATTGGGGATACTTAATTTTTAGCCCAAAAAAAACAAAACGTAAGGGGTAACACTGTCGGTTTTTTTTTTCGGGTCGAAATTTTGAGTTTCGATATCTCAGCACTAGAAGGATCTAGAGCCTCCATTGTTGCACTCAGGTCTAAGTCTCATGGCCCTCTATCAGAATCCAGAGTTTTGAGAAGATTGGGGATACTTAATTTTTCGCCCAAAAAAAAAAACGTAAGGGGTAACACTGTCGTTTTTTTTACGGGTCGAAATTTTGATTTTCGATATCTCAGCTCTGGAAGGGTCTAGAGCCTCCATTGTTGCACTCAGGTCTAAGTCTCATGGCCCTCTATCAGAATCCAGAGTTTTGAGAAGATTGGGGATACTTAATTTTTCACACCAAAAAAAAAACGTAAGGGGTAACACTGTCGTTTTTTTTTCTGGTCGAAATTTTGATTTTCGATATCTCAGCTCTGGAAGGATCTAGAGCCTCCATTGTTGCACTCAGGTCTATGTCTCATGGCCCTCTATCAGAATCCAGAGTTTTGAGAAGATTGGGGATACTTAATTTTTAGCCCAAAAAAAAAAAAAAACGTAAGGGGTAACACTGTCGTTTTTTTTTCGGGTCGAAATTTTGAGTTTCGATATCTCAGCACTAGAAGGATCTAGAGCCTCCATTGTTGCACTCAGGTCTAAGTCTCATGGCCCTCTATCAGAATCCAGAGTTTTGAGAAGATTGGGGATACTTAATTTTTCGCCCAAAAAAAAAAACGTAAGGGGTAACACTGTCGTTTTTTTTTCTGGTAGAAATTTTGAATTTCGATATCTCAGCTCTGGAAGGGTCTAGAGCCTCCATTGTTGCACTCAGGTCTAAATCTCATGGCCCTCTATCAGAATCCAGAGTTTTGAGAAGTTTGGGGATACTTAATTTTTCGCCCAAAAAAAAAAAACGTAAGGGGTAACACTGCCGTTTTTTTTTCTGGTCGAAATTTTGATTTTCGGTATCTCAGCACTGGAAGGGTCTAGAGCCTCCATTGTTGCACTCAGGTCTATGTCTCATGGCCCTCTATCAGAATACAGAATTTGGAGAAGATTGGGGATACTTAATTTTTCGCCCCAAAAAAAAAAACGTAAGGGGTCACACTGTCGTTTTTTTTTTCTGGTCGAAATTTTGAATTTCGATATCTCAGCTTTGGAAGGGTCTAGAGCCTCCATTGTTGCACTCAGGTCTATGTCTCATTGCCCTCTATCAGAATCCAGAGTTTTGAGAAGATTAGGGATACTTAATTTTTCGCCCAAAAAAAAAACGTAAGGGGTGACACTCTCGTTTTTTTTTTTTCTGGTCGAAATTTTGATTTTCAATATCTCAGCTCTGGAAGGGTCTAGAGCCTCCATTGTTGCACTCAGGTCAATGTCTCATGGCCCTCTATCAGAATCCAGAGTTTTGAGAAGATTGGGGATACTTAATTTTTCACCCCAAAAAAAAAACGTAAGGGGTAACACTGTCGTTTTTTTTTTCTGGTCGAAATTTTGATTTTCGATATCTCAGCTCTGGAAGGGTCTAGAGCCTCCATTGTTGCACTCAGGTCTAAGTCTCATGGCCCTCTATCAGAATCCAGAGTTTTGAGAAGATTGGGGATACTTATTTTTTCGCCCAAAAAAAAAAACGTAAGGGGTAACACTGTCGTTTTTTTTACGGGTCGAAATTTTGATTTTCGATATCTCAGCTCTGGAAGGGTCTAGAGCCTCCATTGTTGCACTCAGGTCTAAGTCTCATGGCCCTCTATCAGAATCCAGAGTTTTGAGAAGATTGGGGATACTTAATTTTTCACCCCCCAAAAAAAAACATAAGGGGTAACACTGTCATTTTTTTTCTGGTCGAAATTTTGAATTTCGATATCTCAGCTCTGGAAGGGTCTAGAGCCTCCATTGTTGCACTCAGGTCTAAGTCTCATGGCCCTCTATCAGAATCCAGAGTTTTGAGAAGATTAGGGATACTTAATTTTTCGCCCAAAAAAAAAAACGTAAGGGGTAACACTGTCGTTTTTTTTTTCTGGTCGAAATTTTGAATTTCGATATCTCAGCTCTGGAAGGGTCTAGAGCCTCCATTGTTGCACTCAGGTCTAAGTCTCATGGCCCTCTATCAGAATCCAGAGTTTTGAGAAGATTAGGGATACTTAATTTTTCGCCCAAAAAAAAACGTAAGGGGTAACACTGTCGTTTTTTTTTTCTGGTCGAAATTTTGATTTTCGATATCTCAGCTCTGGAAGGGTCTAGAGCCTCCATTGTTGCACTCAGGTCTATGTCTCATGGCCCTCTATCAGAATCCAGAGTTTTGAGAAGATTGGGGATACTTAATTTTTAGCCCAAAAAAAAAAACGTAAGGGGTAACACTGTCGTTTTTTTTACGGGTCGAAATTTTGATTTTCGATATCTCAGCTCTGGAAGGGTCTAGAGCCTCCATTGTTGCACTCAGGTCTAAGTCTCATGGCCCTCTATCAGAATCCAGAGTTTTGAGAAGATTGGGGATACTTAATTTTTCGCCCAAAAAAAAAAAGTAAGGGGTGACACTGTCGTTTTTTTTTTTTCTGGTCGAAATTTTGATTTTCGATATCTCAGCTCTGGAAGGGTCTAGAGCCTCCATTGTTGCACTCAGGTCAATGTCTCATGGCCCTCTATCAGAATCCAGAGTTTTGAGAAGATTGGGGATACTTAATTTTTCACCCCCAAAAAAAAAACATAAGGGGTAACACTGTCATTTTTTTTTCTGGTCGAAATTTTGATTTTCGATATCTCAGCTCTGGAAGGGTCTAGAGCCTCCATTGTTGCACTCAGGTCTAAGTCTCATGGCCCTCTATCAGAATCCAGAGTTTTGAGAAGATTGGGGATACTTAATTTTTTACCCCCCCAAAAAAACGTAAGGGGTAACACTGTCGTTTTTTTTTTCTGGTCGAAATTTTGATTTTCGATATCTCAGCTCTGGAAGGGTCTAGAGCCTCCATTGTTGCACTCAGGTCTATGTCTCATGGCCCTCTATCAGAATCCAGAGTTTTGAGAAGATTGGGGATACTTAATTTTTAGCCCAAAAAAAAAAACGTAAGGGGTAACACTGTCGTTTTTTTTTTCGGGTCGAAATTTTGAGTTTCGATATCTCAGCACTAGAAGGATCTAGAGCCTCCATTGTTGCACTCAGGTCTAAATCTCATGGCCCTCTATCAGAATCCAGAGTTTTGAGAAGATTGGGGATACTTAATTTTTCGCCCAAAAAAAAAACGTAAGGGGTAACACTCGTTTTTTTTACGGGTCGAAATTTTGATTTTCGATATCTCAGCTCTGGAAGGGTCTAGAGCCTCCATTGTTGCACTCAGGTCTAAGTCTCATGGCCCTCTATCAGAATCCAGAGTTTTGAGAAGATTGGGGATACTTAATTTTTCGCCCAAAAAAAAAACGTAAGGGGTAACACTGTCGTTTTTTTTACGGGTCGAAATTTTGATTTTCGATATCTCAGCTCTGGAAGGGTCTAGAGCCTCCATTGTTGCACTCAGGTCTAAGTCTCATGACCCTCTATCAGAATCCAGAGTTTTGAGAAGATTGGGGATACTTAATTTTTCACCCCAAAAAAAAACGTAAGGGGTAACACTGTCGTTTTTTTTTCTGGTCGAAATTTTGAATTTCGATATCTCAGCTCTGGAAGGGTCTAGAGCCTCCATTGTTGCACTCAGGTCTAAGTCTCATGGCCCTCTATCAGAATCCAGAGTTTTGAGAAGATTAGGGATACTTAATTTTTCGCCCAAAAAAAAAAACGTAAGGGGTAACACTGTCGTTTTTTTTTCTGGTCGAAATTTTGAATTTCGATATCTCAGCTCTGGAAGGGTCTAGAGCCTCCATTGTTGCACTCAGGTCTAAGTCTCATGGCCCTCTATCAGAATCCAGAGTTTTGAGAAGATTAGGGATACTTAATTTTTCGCCCAAAAAAAAAACGTAAGGGGTAACACTGTCGTTTTTTTTTTCTGGTCGAAATTTTGAATTTCGAAATCTCAGCTCTGGAAGGGTCTAGAGCCTCCATTGTTGCACTCAGGTCTAAGTCTCATGGCCCTCTATCAGAATCCAGAGTTTTGAGAAGATTAGGGATACTTAATTTTTCGCCCAAAAAAAAACGTAAGGGGTAACACTGTCGTTTTTTTTTTCTGGTCGAAATTTTGATTTTCGATATCTCAGCTCTGGAAGGGTCTAGAGCCTCCATTGTTGCACTCAGGTCTATGTCTCATGGCCCTCTATCAGAATCCAGAGTTTTGAGAAGATTGGGGATACTTAATTTTTAGCCCAAAAAAAACAAAACGTAAGGGGTAACACTGTCGGGTTTTTTTTCGGGTCGAAATTTTGAGTTTCGATATCTCAGCACTAGAAGGATCTAGAGCCTCCATTGTTGCACTCAGGTCTAAGTCTCATGGCCCTCTATCAGAATCCAGAGTTTTGAGAAGATTGGGGATACTTAATTTTTCGCCCAAAAAAAAAACGTAAGGGGTAACACTGTCGTTTTTTTTACGGGTCGAAATTTTGATTTTCGATATCTCAGCTCTGGAAGGGTCTAGAGCCTCCATTGTTGCACTCAGGTCTAAGTCTCATGGCCCTCTATCAGAATCCAGAGTTTTGAGAAGATTGGGGATACTTAATTTTTCACACCAAAAAAAAAACGTAAGGGGTAACACTGTCGTTTTTTTTTCTGGTCGAAATTTTGATTTTCGATATCTCAGCTCTGGAAGGATCTAGAGCCTCCATTGTTGCACTCAGGTCTATGTCTCATGGCCCTCTATCAGAATCCAGAGTTTTGAGAAGATTGGGGATACTTAATTTTTAGCCCAAAAAAAAAAAAAACGTAAGGGGTAACACTGTCGTTTTTTTTTCGGGTCGAAATTTTGAATTTCGAAATCTCAGCTCTGGAAGGGTCTAGAGCCTCCATTGTTGCACTCAGGTCTAAGTCTCATGGCCCTCTATCAGAATCCAGAGTTTTGAGAAGATTAGGGATACTTAATTTTTCGCCCAAAAAAAAACGTAAGGGGTAACACTGTCGTTTTTTTTTTCTGGTCGAAATTTTGATTTTCGATATCTCAGCTCTGGAAGGGTCTAGAGCCTCCATTGTTGCACTCAGGTCTATGTCTCATGGCCCTCTATCAGAATCCAGAGTTTTGAGAAGATTGGGGATACTTAATTTTTAGCCCAAAAAAAACAAAACGTAAGGGGTAACACTGTCGGGTTTTTTTTCGGGTCGAAATTTTGAGTTTCGATATCTCAGCACTAGAAGGATCTAGAGCCTCCATTGTTGCACTCAGGTCTAAGTCTCATGGCCCTCTATCAGAATCCAGAGTTTTGAGAAGATTGGGGATACTTAATTTTTCGCCCAAAAAAAAAACGTAAGGGGTAACACTGTCGTTTTTTTTACGGGTCGAAATTTTGATTTTCGATATCTCAGCTCTGGAAGGGTCTAGAGCCTCCATTGTTGCACTCAGGTCTAAGTCTCATGGCCCTCTATCAGAATCCAGAGTTTTGAGAAGATTGGGGATACTTAATTTTTCACACCAAAAAAAAAACGTAAGGGGTAACACTGTCGTTTTTTTTTCTGGTCGATATTTTGATTTTCGATATCTCAGCTCTGGAAGGATCTAGAGCCTCCATTGTTGCACTCAGGTCTATGTCTCATGGCCCTCTATCAGAATCCAGAGTTTTGAGAAGATTGGGGATACTTAATTTTTAGCCCAAAAAAAAAAAAACGTAAGGGGTAACACTGTCGTTTTTTTTTCGGGTCGAAATTTTGAGTTTCGATATCTCAGCACTAGAAGGATCTAGAGCCTCCATTGTTGCACTCAGGTCTAAGTCTCATGGCCCTCTATCAGAATCCAAAGTTTTGAGAAGATTGGGGATACTTAATTTTTCGCCCAAAAAAAAAAACGTAAGGGGTAACACTGTCGTTTTTTTTTCTGGTCGAAATTTTGAATTTCGATATCTCAGCTCTGGAAGGGTCTAGAGCCTCCATTGTTGCACTCAGGTCTAAATCTCATGGCCCTCTATCAGAATCCAGAGTTTTGAGAAGTTTGGGGATACTTAATTTTTCGCCCAAAAAAAAAAAACGTAAGGGGTAACACTGCCGTTTTTTTTTCTGGTCGAAATTTTGATTTTCGGTATCTCAGCACTGGAAGGGTCTAGAGCCTCCATTGTTGCACTCAGGTCTATGTCTCATGGCCCTCTATCAGAATACAGAATTTGGAGAAGATTGGGGATACTTAATTTTTCGCCCCAAAAAAAAAAACGTAAGGGGTCACACTGTCGTTTTTTTTTTCTGGTCGAAATTTTGATTTTCGATATCTCAGCTTTGGAAGGGTCTAGAGCCTCCATTGTTGCACTCAGGTCTATGTCTCATTGCCCTCTATCAGAATCCAGAGTTTTGAGAAGATTAGGGATACTTAATTTTTCGCCCAAAAAAAAAAACGTAAGGGGTGACACTCTCGTTTTTTTTTTTTCTGGTCGAAATTTTGATTTTCAATATCTCAGCTCTGGAAGGGTCTAGAGCCTCCATTGTTGCACTCAGGTCAATGTCTCATGGCCCTCTATCAGAATCCAGAGTTTTGAGAAGATTGGGGATACTTAATTTTTCGCCCCAAAAAAAAAACGTAAGGGGTAACACTGTCGTTTTTTTTTCTGGTCGAAATTTTGAATTTCGATATCTCAGCTCTGGAAGGGTTTAGAGCCTCCATTGTTGCACTCAGGTCTAAGTCTCATGGCCCTCTATCAGAATCCAGAGTTTTGAGACGATTGGGGATACTTAATTTTTCGCCCCAAAAAAAAAAAACGTAAGGGGTAACACTGTCGTTTTTTTTTTCTGGTCGAAATTTAGATTTTCGATATCTCAGCTCTGGAAGGGTCTAGAGCCTCCATTGTTGCACTCAGGTCTAAGTCTCATGGCCCTCTATCAGAATCCAGAGTTTTGAGAAGATTGGGGATACTTAATTTTTCGCCCAAAAAAAAAAAAACGTAAGGGGTAACACTGTCGTTTTTTTTCTGGTCGAAATTTTGATTTTCGATATCTCAGCTCTGGAAGGATCTAGAGCCTCCATTGTTGCACTCAGGTCTATGTCTCATGGCCCTCTATCAGAATCCAGAGTTTTGAGAAGATTAGGGATACTTAATTTTTCGCCCAAAAAAAAAAACGTAAGGGGTAACACTGTCGTTTTTTTTTCGGGTCGAAAGTTTGAGTTTCGATATCTCAGCACTGGAAGGGTCTAGAGCCTCCATTGTTGCACTCAGGTCTATGTCTCATGGCCCTCTATCAGAATCCAGAATTTTGAGAATATTGGGGATACTTAATTTTTCGCCCCCAAGAAAAAACGTAAGGGGTAACACTGTCGTTTTTTTTTTCTGGTCGAAATTTTGATTTTCGATATCTCAGCTCTGGAAGGGTCTAGAGCCTCCATTGTTGCACTCAGGTCTATGTCTCATGGCCCTCTCAGAATCCAGAGTTTTGAGAAGATTAGGGATACTTAATTTTTCGCCCAAAAAAAAAAAACGTAAGGGGTGACACTGTCGTTTTTTTTTTTTCTGGTCGAAATTTTGATTTTCAATATCTCAGCTCTGGAAGGGTCTAGAGCCTCCATTGTTGCACTCAGGTCAATGTCTCATGGCCCTCTATCAGAATCCAGAGTTTTGAGAAGATTGGGGATACTTAATTTTTCACCCAAAAAAAAAAAACATAAGGGGTAACACTCATTTTTTTTTCTGGTCGAAATTTTGATTTTCGATATCTCAGCTCTGGAAGGGTCTAGAGCCTCCATTGTTGCACTCAGGTCTATGTCTCATGGCCCTCTATCAGAATCCAGAGTTTTGAGAAGATTGGGGATACTTAATTTTTCGCCCCCAAAAAAAAAAGTAAGGGGTAACACTGTCGGTTTTTTTTCTGGTCGAAATTTTGAATTTCGATATCTCAGCTCTGGAAGGGTCTAGAGCCTCCATTGTTGCACTCAGGTCTAAGTCTCATGGCCCTCTATCAGAATCCAGAGTTTTGAGAAGATTAGGGATACTTAATTTTTCGCCCAAAAAAAAACGTAAGGGGTAACACTGTCGTATTTTTTTCTGGTCGAAATTTTGAATTTCGATATCTCAGCTCTGGAAGGGTCTAGAGCCTCCATTGTTGCACTCAGGTCTAAGTCTCATGGCCCTCTATCAGAATCCAGAGTTTTGAGAAGATTAGGGATACTTAATTTTTCGCCCAAAAAAAAAAAACGTAAGGGGTAACACTGTCGTTTTTTTTTTCTGGTCGAAATTTTGATTTTCGATATCTCAGCTCTGGAAGGGTCTAGAGCCTCCATTGTTGCACTCAGGTCTATGTCTCATGGCCCTCTATCAGAATCCAGAGTTTTGAGAAGATTGGGGATACTTAATTTTTAGCCCAAAAAAAAAACGTAAGGGGTAACACTGTCGTTTTTTTTTCGGGTCGAAATTTTGACTTTCGATATCTCAGCACTAGAAGGATCTAGAGCCTCCATTGTTGCACTCAGGTCTAAGTCTCATGGCCCTCTATCAGAATCCAGAGTTTTGAGAAGATTGGGGATACTTAATTTTTCGCCCAAAAAAAAAACGTAAGGGGTAACACTGTCGTTTTTTTTACGGGTCGAAATTTTGATTTTCGATATCTCAGCTCTGGAAGGGTCTAGAGCCTCCATTGTTGCACTCAGGTCTAAGTCTCATGGCCCTCTATCAGAATCCAGAGTTTTGAGAAGATTGGGGATACTTAATTTTTCGCCCAAAAAAAAAAAGTAAGGGGTGACACTGTCGTTTTTTTTTTTTTTGGTCGAAATTTTGATTTTCGATATCTCAGCTCTGGAAGGGTCTAAAGCCTCCATTGTTGCACTCAGGTCAATGTCTCATGGCCCTCTATCAGAATCCAGAGTTTTGAGAAGATTGGGGATACTTAATTTTTCACCCCCAAAAAAAAAACATAAGGGGTAACACTGTCATTTTTTTTTCTGGTCGAAATTTTGATTTTCGATATCTCAGCTCTGGAAGGGTCTAGAGCCTCCATTGTTGCACTCAGGTCTATGTCTCATGGCCCTCTATCAGAATCCAGAGTTTTGAGAAGATTGGGGATACTTAATTTTTAGCCCAAAAAAAAAAAACGTAAGGGGTAACACTGTCGTTTTTTTTTTCGGGTCGAAATTTTGAGTTTCGATATCTCAGCACTAGAAGGATCTAGAGCCTCCATTGTTGCACTCAGGTCTAAGTCTCATGGCCCTCTATCAGAATCCAGAGTTTTGAGAAGATTGGGGATACTTAATTTTTCGCCCAAAAAAAAACGTAAGGGGTAACACTGTCGTTTTTTTTACGGGTCGAAATTTTGATTTTCGATATCTCAGCTCTGGAAGGGTCTAGAGCCTCCATTGTTGCACTCAAGTCTAAGTCTCATGGCCCTCTATCAGAATCCAGAGTTTTGAGAAGATTGGGGATACTTAATTTTTCGCCCAAAAAAAAAACGTAAGGGGTAACACTGTCGTTTTTTTTACGGGTCGAAATTTTGATTTTCGATATCTCAGCTCTGGAAGGGTCTAGAGCCTCCATTGTTGCACTCAGGTCTAAGTCTCATGGCCCTCTATCAGAATCCAGAGTTTTGAGAAGATTGGGGATACTTAATTTTTCACCCCAAAAAAAAACGTAAGGGGTAACACTGTCGTTTTTTTTTCTGGTCGAAATTTTGAATTTCGATATCTCAGCTCTGGAAGGGTCTAGAGCCTCCATTGTTGCACTCAGGTCTAAGTCTCATGGCCCTCTATCAGAATCCAGAGTTTTGAGAAGATTAGGGATACTTAATTTTTCTTCCAAAAAAAAAAACGTAAGGGGTAACACTGTCGTTTTTTTTTCTGGTCGAAATTTTGAATTTCGATATCTCAGCTCTGGAAGGGTCTAGAGCCTCCATTGTTGCACTCAGGTCTAAGTCTCATGGCCCTCTATCAGAATCCAGAGTTTTGAGAAGATTAGGGATACTTAATTTTTCGCCCAAAAAAAAAAAAACGTAAGGGGTAACACTGTCGTTTTTTTTTTCTGGTCGAAATTTTGAATTTCGATATCTCAGCTCTGGAAGGGTCTAGAGCCTCCATTGTTGCACTCAGGTCTAAGTCTCATGGCCCTCTATCAGAATCCAGAGTTTTGAGAAGATTAGGGATACTTAATTTTTCGCCCAAAAAAAAACGTAAGGGGTAACACTGTCGTTTTTTTTTTCTGGTCGAAATTTTGATTTTCGATATCTCAGCTCTGGAAGGGTCTAGAGCCTCCATTGTTGCACTCAGGTCTATGTCTCATGGCCCTCTATCAGAATCCAGAGTTTTGAGAAGATTGGGGATACTTAATTTTTAGCCCAAAAAAAAAAACGTAAGGGGTAACACTGTCGGTTTTTTTTTCGGGTCGAAATTTTGAGTTTCGATATCTCAGCACTAGAAGGATCTAGAGCCTCCATTGTTGCACTCAGGTCTAAGTCTCATGGCCCTCTATCAGAATCCAGAGTTTTGAGAAGATTGGGGATACTTAATTTTTCGCCCCAAAAAAAAAAAGTAAGGGGTAACACTGTCGTTTTTTTTCTGGTCGAAATTTTGAATTTCGATATCTCAGCTCTGGAAGGGTCTAGAGCCTCCATTGTTGCACTCAGGTCTAAGTCTCATGGCCCTCTATCAGAATCCAGAGTTTTGAGAAGATTAGGGATACTTAATTTTTCGCCCAAAAAAAAAACGTAAGGGGTAACATTGTCGTTTTTTTTTTCTGGTCGAAATTTTGAATTTCGATATCTCAGCTCTGGAAGGGTCTAGAGCCTCCATTGTTGCACTCAGGTCTAAGTCTCATGGCCCTCTATCAGAATCCAGAGTTTTGAGAAGATTAGGGATACTTAATTTTTCGCCCAAAAAAAAAAACGTAAGGGGTAACACTGTCGTTTTTTTTTCTGGTCGAAATTTTGATTTTCGATATCTCAGCTCTGGAAGGGTCTAGAGCCTCCATTGTTGCACTCAGGTCTATGTCTCATGGCCCTCTATCAGAATCCAGAGTTTTGAGAAGATTGGGGATACTTAATTTTTAGCCCAAAAAAAAAAAACGTAAGGGGTAACACTGTCGTTTTTTTTTTCGGGTCGAAATTTTGAGTTTCGATATCTCAGCACTAGAAGGATCTAGAGCCTCCATTGTTGCACTCAGGTCTAAGTCTCATGGCCCTCTATCAGAATCCAGAGTTTTGAGAAGATTGGGGATACTTAATTTTTCGCCCAAAAAAAAAACGTAAGGGGTAACACTGTCGTTTTTTTTACGGGTCGAAATTTTGATTTTCGATATCTCAGCTCTGGAAGGGTCTAGAGCCTCCATTGTTGCACTCAGGTCTAAGTCTCATGGCCCTCTATCAGAATCCAGAGTTTTGAGAAGATTGGGGATACTTAATTTTTCGCCCCAAAAAAAAAAGTAAGGGGTGACACTGTCGTTTTTTTTTTTTTCTGGTCGAAATTTTGATTTTCGATATCTCAGCTCTGGAAGGGTCTAGAGCCTCCATTGTTGCACTCAGGTCAATGTCTCATGGCCCTCTATCAGAATCCAGAGTTTTGAGAAGATTGGGGATACTTAATTTTTCACCCCCCAAAAAAAAACATAAGGGGTAACACTGTCATTTTTTTTTCTGGTCGAAATTTTGATTTTCGATATCTCAGCTCTGGAAGGGTCTAGAGCCTCCATTGTTGCACTCAGGTCTAAGTCTCATGGCCCTCTATCAGAATCCAGAGTTTTGAGAAGATTGGGGATACTTAATTTTTTACCCCCCCAAAAAAACGTAAGGGGTAACACTGTCGTTTTTTTTTCTGGTCGAAATTTTGATTTTCGATATCTCAGCTCTGGAAGGGTCTAGAGCCTCCATTGTTGCACTCAGGTCTATGTCTCATGGCCCTCTATCAGAATCCAGAGTTTTGAGAAGATTGGGGATACTTAATTTTTTACCCCCCCAAAAAAACGTAAGGGGTAACACTGTCGTTTTTTTTTCTGGTCGAAATTTTGATTTTCGATATCTCAGCTCTGGAAGGGTCTAGAGCCTCCATTGTTGCACTCAGGTCTATGTCTCATGGCCCTCTATCAGAATCCAGAGTTTTGAGAAGATTGGGGATACTTAATTTTTAGCCCAAAAAAAAAAACGTAAGGGGTAACACTGTCGTTTTTTTTTTCGGGTCGAAATTTTGAGTTTCGATATCTCAGCACTAGAAGGATCTAGAGCCTCCATTGTTGCACTCAGGTCTAAATCTCATGGCCCTCTATCAGAATCCAGAGTTTTGAGAAGATTGGGGATACTTAATTTTTCGCCCAAAAAAAAAACGTAAGGGGTAACACTGTCGTTTTTTTTACGGGTCGAAATTTTGATTTTCGATATCTCAGCTCTGGAAGGGTCTAGAGCCTCCATTGTTGCACTCAGGTCTAAGTCTCATGGCCCTCTATCAGAATCCAGAGTTTTGAGAAGATTGGGGATACTTAATTTTTCGCCCAAAAAAAAAACGTAAGGGGTAACACTGTCGTTTTTTTTACGGGTCGAAATTTTGATTTTCGATATCTCAGCTCTGGAAGGGTCTAGAGCCTCCATTGTTGCACTCAGGTCTAAGTCTCATGGCCCTCTATCAGAATCCAGAGTTTTGAGAAGATTGGGGATACTTAATTTTTCACCCCAAAAAAAAACGTAAGGGGTAACACTGTCGTTTTTTTTTCTGGTCGAAATTTTGAATTTCGATATCTCAGCTCTGGAAGGGTCTAGAGCCTCCATTGTTGCACTCAGGTCTAAGTCTCATGGCCCTCTATCAGAATCCAGAGTTTTGAGAAGATTAGGGATACTTAATTTTTCGCCCAAAAAAAAAACGTAAGGGGTAACACTGTCGTTTTTTTTTTCTGGTCGAAATTTTGATTTTCAATATCTCAGCTCTGGAAGGGTCTAGAGCCTCCATTGTTGCACTCAGGTCAATGTCTCATGGCCCTCTATCAGAATCCAGAGTTTTGAGAAGATTGGGGATACTTAATTTTTCGCCCCAAAAAAAAAACGTAAGGGGTAACACTGTCGTTTTTTTTTCTGGTCGAAATTTTGAATTTCGATATCTCAGCTCTGGAAGGGTTTAGAGCCTCCATTGTTGCACTCAGGTCTAAGTCTCATGGCCCTCTATCAGAATCCAGAGTTTTGAGACGATTGGGGATACTTAATTTTTCGCCCCAAAAAAAAAAACGTAAGGGGTAACACTGTCGTTTTTTTTTTCTGGTCGAAATTTAGATTTTCGATATCTCAGCTCTGGAAGGGTCTAGAGCCTCCATTGTTGCACTCAGGTCTAAGTCTCATGGCCCTCTATCAGAATCCAGAGTTTTGAGAAGATTGGGGATACTTAATTTTTCGCCCAAAAAAAAAAAAACGTAAGGGGTAACACTGTCGTTTTTTTTCTGGTCGAAATTTTGATTTTCGATATCTCAGCTCTGGAAGGATCTAGAGCCTCCATTGTTGCACTCAGGTCTATGTCTCATGGCCCTCTATCAGAATCCAGAGTTTTGAGAAGATTAGGGATACTTAATTTTTCGCCCAAAAAAAAAAACGTAAGGGGTAACACTGTCGTTTTTTTTTCGGGTCGAAAGTTTGAGTTTCGATATCTCAGCACTGGAAGGGTCTAGAGCCTCCATTGTTGCACTCAGGTCTATGTCTCATGGCCCTCTATCAGAATCCAGAATTTTGAGAATATTGGGGATACTTAATTTTTCGCCCCCAAGAAAAAACGTAAGGGGTAACACTGTCGTTTTTTTTTTCTGGTCGAAATTTTGATTTTCGATATCTCAGCTCTGGAAGGGTCTAGAGCCTCCATTGTTGCACTCAGGTCTATGTCTCATGGCCCTCTCAGAATCCAGAGTTTTGAGAAGATTAGGGATACTTAATTTTTCGCCCAAAAAAAAAAAACGTAAGGGGTGACACTGTCGTTTTTTTTTTTTCTGGTCGAAATTTTGATTTTCAATATCTCAGCTCTGGAAGGGTCTAGAGCCTCCATTGTTGCACTCAGGTCAATGTCTCATGGCCCTCTATCAGAATCCAGAGTTTTGAGAAGATTGGGGATACTTAATTTTTCACCCAAAAAAAAAAAACATAAGGGGTAACACTCATTTTTTTTTCTGGTCGAAATTTTGATTTTCGATATCTCAGCTCTGGAAGGGTCTAGAGCCTCCATTGTTGCACTCAGGTCTATGTCTCATGGCCCTCTATCAGAATCCAGAGTTTTGAGAAGATTGGGGATACTTAATTTTTCGCCCCCAAAAAAAAAAGTAAGGGGTAACACTGTCGGTTTTTTTTCTGGTCGAAATTTTGAATTTCGATATCTCAGCTCTGGAAGGGTCTAGAGCCTCCATTGTTGCACTCAGGTCTAAGTCTCATGGCCCTCTGTCAGAATCCAGAGTTTTGAGAAGATTAGGGATACTTAATTTTTCGCCCAAAAAAAAACGTAAGGGGTAACACTGTCGTATTTTTTTCTGGTCGAAATTTTGAATTTCGATATCTCAGCTCTGGAAGGGTCTAGAGCCTCCATTGTTGCACTCAGGTCTAAGTCTCATGGCCCTCTATCAGAATCCAGAGTTTTGAGAAGATTAGGGATACTTAATTTTTCGCCCAAAAAAAAAAAACGTAAGGGGTAACACTGTCGTTTTTTTTTTTCTGGTCGAAATTTTGATTTTCGATATCTCAGCTCTGGAAGGGTCTAGAGCCTCCATTGTTGCACTCAGGTCTATGTCTCATGGCCCTCTATCAGAATCCAGAGTTTTGAGAAGATTGGGGATACTTAATTTTTAGCCCAAAAAAAAAACGTAAGGGGTAACACTGTCGTTTTTTTTTCGGGTCGAAATTTTGACTTTCGATATCTCAGCACTAGAAGGATCTAGAGCCTCCATTGTTGCACTCAGGTCTAAGTCTCATGGCCCTCTATCAGAATCCAGAGTTTTGAGAAGATTGGGGATACTTAATTTTTCGCCCAAAAAAAAAACGTAAGGGGTAACACTGTCGTTTTTTTTACGGGTCGAAATTTTGATTTTCGATATCTCAGCTCTGGAAGGGTCTAGAGCCTCCATTGTTGCACTCAGGTCTAAGTCTCATGGCCCTCTATCAGAATCCAGAGTTTTGAGAAGATTGGGGATACTTAATTTTTCGCCCAAAAAAAAAAAGTAAGGGGTGACACTGTCGTTTTTTTTTTTTTTTGGTCGAAATTTTGATTTTCGATATCTCAGCTCTGGAAGGGTCTAAAGCCTCCATTGTTGCACTCAGGTCAATGTCTCATGGCCCTCTATCAGAATCCAGAGTTTTGAGAAGATTGGGGATACTTAATTTTTCACCCCCAAAAAAAAAACATAAGGGGTAGCACTGTCATTTTTTTTTCTGGTCGAAATTTTGATTTTCGATATCTCAGCTCTGGAAGGGTCTAGAGCCTCCATTGTTGCACTCAGGTCTATGTCTCATGGCCCTCTATCAGAATCCAGAGTTTTGAGAAGATTGGGGATACTTAATTTTTAGCCCAAAAAAAAAAAACGTAAGGGGTAACACTGTCGTTTTTTTTTTTCGGGTCGAAATTTTGAGTTTCGATATCTCAGCACTAGAAGGATCTAGAGCCTCCATTGTTGCACTCAGGTCTAAGTCTCATGGCCCTCTATCAGAATCCAGAGTTTTGAGAAGATTGGGGATACTTAATTTTTCGCCCAAAAAAAAACGTAAGGGGTAACACTGTCGTTTTTTTTACGGGTCGAAATTTTGATTTTCGATATCTCAGCTCTGGAAGGGTCTAGAGCCTCCATTGTTGCACTCAAGTCTAAGTCTCATGGCCCTCTATCAGAATCCAGAGTTTTGAGAAGATTGGGGATACTTAATTTTTCGCCCAAAAAAAAAACGTAAGGGGTAACACTGTCGTTTTTTTTACGGGTCGAAATTTTGATTTTCGATATCTCAGCTCTGGAAGGGTCTAGAGCCTCCATTGTTGCACTCAGGTCTAAGTCTCATGGCCCTCTATCAGAATCCAGAGTTTTGAGAAGATTGGGGATACTTAATTTTTCACCCCAAAAAAAAACGTAAGGGGTAACACTGTCGTTTTTTTTTCTGGTCGAAATTTTGAATTTCGATATCTCAGCTCTGGAAGGGTCTAGAGCCTCCATTGTTGCACTCAGGTCTAAGTCTCATGGCCCTCTATCAGAATCCAGAGTTTTGAGAAGATTAGGGATACTTAATTTTTCTTCCAAAAAAAAAACGTAAGGGGTAACACTGTCGTTTTTTTTTCTGGTCGAAATTTTGAATTTCGATATCTCAGCTCTGGAAGGGTCTAGAGCCTCCATTGTTGCACTCAGGTCTAAGTCTCATGGCCCTCTATCAGAATCCAGAGTTTTGAGAAGATTAGGGATACTTAATTTTTCGCCCAAAAAAAAAAAAACGTAAGGGGTAACACTGTCGTTTTTTTTTTCTGGTCGAAATTTTGAATTTCGATATCTCAGCTCTGGAAGGGTCTAGAGCCTCCATTGTTGCACTCAGGTCTAAGTCTCATGGCCCTCTATCAGAATCCAGAGTTTTGAGAAGATTAGGGATACTTAATTTTTCGCCCAAAAAAAAACGTAAGGGGTAACACTGTCGTTTTTTTTTTCTGGTCGAAATTTTGATTTTCGATATCTCAGCTCTGGAAGGGTCTAGAGCCTCCATTGTTGCACTCAGGTCTATGTCTCATGGCCCTCTATCAGAATCCAGAGTTTTGAGAAGATTGGGGATACTTAATTTTTAGCCCAAAAAAAAAAACGTAAGGGGTAACACTGTCGGTTTTTTTTTCGGGTCGAAATTTTGAGTTTCGATATCTCAGCACTAGAAGGATCTAGAGCCTCCATTGTTGCACTCAGGTCTAAGTCTCATGGCCCTCTATCAGAATCCAGAGTTTTGAGAAGATTGGGGATACTTAATTTTTCGCCCCAAAAAAAAAAAGTAAGGGGTAACACTGTCGTTTTTTTTCTGGTCGAAATTTTGAATTTCGATATCTCAGCTCTGGAAGGGTCTAGAGCCTCCATTGTTGCACTCAGGTCTAAGTCTCATGGCCCTCTATCAGAATCCAGAGTTTTGAGAAGATTAGGGATACTTAATTTTTCGCCCAAAAAAAAAACGTAAGGGGTAACATTGTCGTTTTTTTTTTCTGGTCGAAATTTTGAATTTCGATATCTCAGCTCTGGAAGGGTCTAGAGCCTCCATTGTTGCACTCAGGTCTAAGTCTCATGGCCCTCTATCAGAATCCAGAGTTTTGAGAAGATTAGGGATACTTAATTTTTCGCCCAAAAAAAAAAACGTAAGGGGTAACACTGTCGTTTTTTTTTCTGGTCGAAATTTTGATTTTCGATATCTCAGCTCTGGAAGGGTCTAGAGCCTCCATTGTTGCACTCAGGTCTATGTCTCATGGCCCTCTATCAGAATCCAGAGTTTTGAGAAGATTGGGGATACTTAATTTTTAGCCCAAAAAAAAAAAACGTAAGGGGTAACACTGTCGTTTTTTTTTTCGGGTCGAAATTTTGAGTTTCGATATCTCAGCACTAGAAGGATCTAGAGCCTCCATTGTTGCACTCAGGTCTAAGTCTCATGGCCCTCTATCAGAATCCAGAGTTTTGAGAAGATTGGGGATACTTAATTTTTCGCCCAAAAAAAAAACGTAAGGGGTAACACTGTCGTTTTTTTTACGGGTCGAAATTTTGATTTTCGATATCTCAGCTCTGGAAGGGTCTAGAGCCTCCATTGTTGCACTCAGGTCTAAGTCTCATGGCCCTCTATCAGAATCCAGAGTTTTGAGAAGATTGGGGATACTTAATTTTTCGCCCCAAAAAAAAAAGTAAGGGGTGACACTGTCGTTTTTTTTTTTCTGGTCGAAATTTTGATTTTCGATATCTCAGCTCTGGAAGGGTCTAGAGCCTCCATTGTTGCACTCAGGTCAATGTCTCATGGCCCTCTATCAGAATCCAGAGTTTTGAGAAGATTGGGGATACTTAATTTTTCACCCCCCAAAAAAAAACATAAGGGGTAACACTGTCATTTTTTTTTCTGGTCGAAATTTTGATTTTCGATATCTCAGCTCTGGAAGGGTCTAGAGCCTCCATTGTTGCACTCAGGTCTAAGTCTCATGGCCCTCTATCAGAATCCAGAGTTTTTAGAAGATTGGGGATACTTAATTTTTTACCCCCCCAAAAAAACGTAAGGGGTAACACTGTCGTTTTTTTTTCTGGTCGAAATTTTGATTTTCGATATCTCAGCTCTGGAAGGGTCTAGAGCCTCCATTGTTGCACTCAGGTCTATGTCTCATGGCCCTCTATCAGAATCCAGAGTTTTGAGAAGATTGGGGATACTTAATTTTTTACCCCCCCAAAAAAACGTAAGGGGTAACACTGTCGTTTTTTTTTCTGGTCGAAATTTTGATTTTCGATATCTCAGCTCTGGAAGGGTCTAGAGCCTCCATTGTTGCACTCAGGTCTATGTCTCATGGCCCTCTATCAGAATCCAGAGTTTTGAGAAGATTGGGGATACTTAATTTTTAGCCCAAAAAAAAAAACGTAAGGGGTAACACTGTCGTTTTTTTTTTCGGGTCGAAATTTTGAGTTTCGATATCTCAGCACTAGAAGGATCTAGAGCCTCCATTGTTGCACTCAGGTCTAAATCTCATGGCCCTCTATCAGAATCCAGAGTTTTGAGAAGATTGGGGATACTTAATTTTTCGCCCAAAAAAAAAACGTAAGGGGTAACACTGTCGTTTTTTTTACGGGTCGAAATTTTGATTTTCGATATCTCAGCTCTGGAAGGGTCTAGAGCCTCCATTGTTGCACTCAGGTCTAAGTCTCATGGCCCTCTATCAGAATCCAGAGTTTTGAGAAGATTAGGGATACTTAATTTTTCGCCCAAAAAAAAAAACGTAAGGGGTAACACTGTCGTTTTTTTTTCTGGTCGAAATTTTGAATTTCGATATCTCAGCTCTGGAAGGGTCTAGAGCCTCCATTGTTGCACTCAGGTCTAAGTCTCATGGCCCTCTATCAGAATCCAGAGTTTTGAGAAGATTAGGGATACTTAATTTTTCGCCCAAAAAAAACAAAACGTAAGGGGTAACACTGTCGGGTTTTTTTTCGGGTCGAAATTTTGAGTTTCGATATCTCAGCACTAGAAGGATCTAGAGCCTCCATTGTTGCACTCAGGTCTAAGTCTCATGGCCCTCTATCAGAATCCAGAGTTTTGAGAAGATTGGGGATACTTAATTTTTCGCCCAAAAAAAAAACGTAAGGGGTAACACTGTCGTTTTTTTACGGGTCGAAATTTGGATTTTCGATATCTCAGCTCTGGAAGGGTCTAGAGCCTCCATTGTTGCACTCAGGTCTAAGTCTCATGGCCCTCTATCTGAATCCAGAGTTTTGAGAAGATTGGGGATACTTAATTTTTCACACCAAAAAAAAAACGTAAGGGGTAACACTGTCGTTTTTTTTTCTGGTCGAAATTTTGATTTTCGATATCTCAGCTCTGGAAGGATCTAGAGCCTCCATTGTTGCACTCAGGTCTATGTCTCATGGCCCTCTATCAGAATCCAGAGTTTTGAGAAGATTGGGGATACTTAATTTTTAGCCCAAAAAAAAAAAAACGTAAGGGGTAACACTGTCGTTTTTTTTTCGGGTCGAAATTTTGAGTTTCGATATCTCAGCACTAGAAGGATCTAGAGCCTCCATTGTTGCACTCAGGTCTAAGTCTCATGGCCCTCTATCAGAATCCAGAGTTTTGAGAAGATTGGGGATACTTAATTTTTCGCCCAAAAAAAAAAACGTAAGGGGTAACACTGTCGTTTTTTTACGGGTCGAAATTTTGATTTTCGATATCTCAGCTCTGGAAGGGTCTAGAGCCTCCATTGTTGCACTCAGGTCTAAGTCTCATGGCCCTCTATCAGAATCCAGAGTTTTGAGAAGATTGGGGATACTTAATTTTTCACCCCCCCAAAAAAAACATAAGGGGTAACACTGTCATTTTTTTTTCTGGTCGAAATTTTGAATTTCGATATCTCAGCTCTGGAAGGGTCTAGAGCCTCCATTGTTGCACTCAGGTCTAAGTCTCATGGCCCTCTATCAGAATCCAGAGTTTTGAGAAGATTAGGGATACTTAATTTTTCGCCCAAAAAAAAAAACGTAAGGGGTAACACTGTCGTTTTTTTTTCTGGTCGAAATTTTGAATTTCGATATCTCAGCTCTGGAAGGGTCTAGAGCCTCCATTGTTGCACTCAGGTCTAAGTCTCATGGCCCTCTATCAGAATCCAGAGTTTTGAGAAGATTAGGGATACTTAATTTTTCGCCCAAAAAAAAACGTAAGGGGTAACACTGTCGTTTTTTTTTTCTGGTCGAAATTTTGATTTTCGATATCTCAGCTCTGGAAGGGTCTAGAGCCTCCATTGTTGCACTCAGGTCTATGTCTCATGGCCCTCTATCAGAATCCAGAGTTTTGAGAAGATTGGGGATACTTAATTTTTAGCCCAAAAAAAAAAAACGTAAGGGGTAACACTGTCGGTTTTTTTTTCGGGTCGAAATTTTGAATTTCGATATCTCAGCTCTGGAAGGGTCTAGAGCCTCCATTGTTGCACTCAGGTCTAAGTCTCATGGCCCTCTATCAGAATCCAGAGTTTTGAGAAGATTAGGGATACTTAATTTTTCGCCCAAAAAAAAAACGTAAGGGGTAACATTGTCGTTTTTTTTTTCTGGTCGAAATTTTGAATTTCGATATCTCAGCTCTGGAAGGGTCTAGAGCCTCCATTGTTGCACTCAGGTCTAAGTCTCATGGCCCTCTATCAGAATCCAGAGTTTTGAGAAGATTAGGGATACTTAATTTTTCGCCCAAAAAAAAAACGTAAGGGGTAACACTGTCGTTTTTTTTTTCTGGTCGAAATTTTGATTTTCGATATCTCAGCTCTGGAAGGGTCTAGAGCCTCCATTGTTGCACTCAGGTCTATGTCTCATGGCCCTCTATCAGAATCCAGAGTTTTGAGAAGATTGGGGATACTTAATTTTTAGCCCAAAAAAAAAAAAAACGTAAGGGGTAACACTGTGGTTTTTTTTTTCGGGTCGAAATTTTGAGTTTCGATATCTCAGCACTAGAAGGATCTAGAGCCTCCATTGTTGCACTCAGGTCTAAGTCTCATGGCCCTCTATCAGAATCCAGAGTTTTGAGAAGATTGGGGATACTTAATTTTTCGCCCAAAAAAAAAACGTAAGGGGTAACACTGTCGTTTTTTTTACGGGTCGAAATTTTGATTTTCGATATCTCAGCTCTGGAAGGGTCTAGAGCCTCCATTGTTGCACTCAGGTCTAAGTCTCATGGCCCTCTATCAGAATCCAGAGTTTTGAGAAGATTGGGGATACTTAATTTTTCGCCCAAAAAAAAAAAGTAAGGGGTGACACTGTCGTTTTTTTTTTTTTCTGGTCGAAATTTTGATTTTCGATATCTCAGCTCTGGAAGGGTCTAGAGCCTCCATTGTTGCACTCAGGTCAATGTCTCATGGCCCTCTATCAGAATCCAGAGTTTTGAGAAGATTGGGGATACTTAATTTTTCACCCCCCAAAAAAAAACATAAGGGGTAACACTGTCATTTTTTTTTCTGGTCGAAATTTTGATTTTCGATATCTCAGCTCTGGAAGGGTCTAGAGCCTCCATTGTTGCACTCAGGTCTAAGTCTCATAGCCCTCTATCAGAATCCAGAGTTTTGAGAAGATTGGGGATACTTAATTTTTTACCCCCCAAAAAAAACGTAAGGGGTAACACTGTCGTTTTTTTTTCTGGTCGAAATTTTGATTTTCGATATCTCAGCTCTGGAAGGGTCTAGAGCCTCCATTGTTGCACTCAGGTCTATGTCTCATGGCCCTCTATCAGATTCCAGAGTTTTGAGAAGATTGGGGATACTTAATTTTTAGCCCAAAAAAAAAACGTAAGGGGTAACACTGTCGTTTTTTTTTTCGGGTCGAAATTTTGAGTTTCGATATCTCAGCACTAGAAGGATCTAGAGCCTCCATTGTTGCACTCAGGTCTAAATCTCATGGCCCTCTATCAGAATCCAGAGTTTTGAGAAGATTGGGGATACTTAATTTTTCGCCCAAAAAAAAAACGTAAGGGGTAACACTGTCGTTTTTTTTACGGGTCGAAATTTTGATTTTCGATATCTCAGCTCTGGAAGGGTCTAGAGCCTCCATTGTTGCACTCAGGTCTAAGTCTCATGGCCCTCTATCAGAATCCAGAGTTTTGAGAAGATTGGGGATACTTAATTTTTCACCCCCAAAAAAAAACGTAAGGGGTAACACTGTCGTTTTTTTTTCTGGTCGAAATTTTTAATTTCGATATCTCAGCTCTGGAAGGGTCTAGAGCCTCCATTGTTGAACTCAGGTCTAAGTCTCATGGCCCTCTATCAGAATCCAGAGTTTTGAGAAGATTAGGGATACTTAATTTTTCACCCAAAAAAAAAAACGTAAGGGGTAACACTGTCGTTTTTTTTTCTGGTCGAAATTTTGAATTTCGATATCTCAGCTCTGGAAGGGTCTAGAGCCTCCATTGTTGCACTCAGGTCTAAGTCTCATGGCCCTCTATCAGAATCCAGAGTTTTGAGAAGATTGGGGATACTTAATTTTTCACCCCAAAAAAAAACGTAAGGGGTAACACTGTCGTTTTTTTTTCTGGTCGAAATTTTGAATTTCGATATCTCAGCTCTGGAAGGGTCTAGAGCCTCCATTGTTGCACTCAGGTCTAAGTCTCATGGCCCTCTATCAGAATCCAGAGTTTTGAGAAGATTAGGGATACTTAATTTTTCGCCCAAAAAAAAAAACGTAAGGGGTAACACTGTCGTTTTTTTTTCTGGTCGAAATTTTGAATTTCGATATCTCAGCTCTGGAAGGGTCTAGAGCCTCCATTGTTGCACTCAGGTCTAAGTCTCATGGCCCTCTATCAGAATCCAGAGTTTTGAGAAGATTAGGGATACTTAATTTTTCGCCCAAAAAAAAACGTAAGGGGTAACACTGTCGTATTTTTTTCTGGTCGAAATTTTGAATTTCGATATCTCAGCTCTGGAAGGGTCTAGAGCCTCCATTGTTGCACTCAGGTCTAAGTCTCATGGCCCTCTATCAGAATCCAGAGTTTTGAGAAGATTAGGGATACTTAATTTTTCGCCCAAAAAAAAAAACGTAAGGGGTAACACTGTCGTTTTTTTTTTCTGGTCGAAATTTTGATTTTCGATATCTCAGCTCTGGAAGGGTCTAGAGCCTCCATTGTTGCACTCAGGTCTATGTCTCATGGCCCTCTATCAGAATCCAGAGTTTTGAGAAGATTGGGGATACTTAATTTTTAGCCCAAAAAAAAAAACGTAAGGGGTAACACTGTCGTTTTTTTTTCGGGTCGAAATTTTGACTTTCGATATCTCAGCACTAGAAGGATCTAGAGCCTCCATTGTTGCACTCAGGTCTAAGTCTCATGGCCCTCTATCAGAATCCAGAGTTTTGAGAAGATTGGGGATACTTAATTTTTCGCCCAAAAAAAAAACGTAAGGGGTAACACTGTCGTTTTTTTTACGGGTCGAAATTTTGATTTTCGATATCTCAGCTCTGGAAGGGTCTAGAGCCTCCATTGTTGCACTCAGGTCTAAGTCTCATGGCCCTCTATCAGAATCCAGAGTTTTGAGAAGATTGGGGATACTTAATTTTTCGCCCAAAAAAAAAAAGTAAGGGGTGACACTGTCGTTTTTTTTTTTTTTTGGTCGAAATTTTGATTTTCGATATCTCAGCTCTGGAAGGGTCTAAAGCCTCCATTGTTGCACTCAGGTCAATGTCTCATGGCCCTTTATCAGAATCCAGAGTTTTGAGAAGATTGGGGATACTTAATTTTTCACCCCCAAAAAAAAAACATAAGGGGTAACACTGTCATTTTTTTTTCTGGTCGAAATTTTGATTTTCGATATCTCAGCTCTGGAAGGGTCTAGAGCCTCCATTGTTGCACTCAGGTCTATGTCTCATGGCCCTCTATCAGAATCCAGAGTTTTGAGAAGATTGGGGATACTTAATTTTTAGCCCAAAAAAAAAAAAAACGTAAGGGGTAACACTGTCGTTTTTTTTTTTCGGGTCGAAATTTTGAGTTTCGATATCTCAGCACTAGAAGGATCTAGAGCCTCCATTGTTGCACTCAGGTCTAAGTCTCATGGCCCTCTATCAGAATCCAGAGTTTTGAGAAGATTGGGGATACTTAATTTTTCGCCCAAAAAAAAAACGTAAGGGGTAACACTGTCGTTTTTTTTACGGGTCGAAATTTTGATTTTCGATATCTCAGCTCTGGAAGGGTCTAGAGCCTCCATTGTTGCACTCAGGTCTAAGTCTCATGGCCCTCTATCAGAATCCAGAGTTTTGAGAAGATTGGGGATACTTAATTTTTCGCCCAAAAAAAAAAAGTAAGGGGTGACACTGTCGTTTTTTTTTTTTTTTCTGGTCGAAATTTTGATTTTCGATATCTCAGCTCTGGAAGGGTCTAGAGCCTCCATTGTTGCACTCAGGTCAATGTCTCATGGCCCTCTATCAGAATCCAGAGTTTTGAGAAGATTGGGGATACTTAATTTTTCACCCCCCAAAAAAAAACATAAGGGGTAACACTGTCATTTTTTTTTCTGGTCGAAATTTTGATTTTCGATATCTCAGCTCTGGAAGGGTCTAGAGCCTCCATTGTTGCACTCAGGTCTAAGTCTCATGGCCCTCTATCAGAATCCAGAGTTTTGAGAAGATTGGGGATACTTAATTTTTTACCCCCCCAAAAAAACGTAAGGGGTAACACTGTCGTTTTTTTTTCTGGTCGAAATTTTGATTTTCGATATCTCAGCTCTGGAAGGGTCTAGAGCCTCCATTGTTGCACTCAGGTCTATGTCTCATGGCCCTCTATCAGAATCCAGAGTTTTGAGAAGATTGGGGATACTTAATTTTTAGCCCAAAAAAAAAAAACGTAAGGGGTAACACTGTCGTTTTTTTTTTCGGGTCGAAATTTTGAGTTTCGATATCTCAGCACTAGAAGGATCTAGAGCCTCCATTGTTGCACTCAGGTCTAAATCTCATGGCCCTCTATCAGAATCCAGAGTTTTGAGAAGATTGGGGATACTTAATTTTTCGCCCAAAAAAAAAACGTAAGGGGTAACACTGTCGTTTTTTTTACGGGTCGAAATTTTGATTTTCGATATCTCAGCTCTGGAAGGGTCTAGAGCCTCCATTGTTGCACTCAGGTCTAAGTCTCATGGCCCTCTATCAGAATCCAGAGTTTTGAGAAGATTGGGGATACTTAATTTTTCGCCCAAAAAAAAAACGTAAGGGGTAACACTGTCGTTTTTTTTACGGGTCGAAATTTTGATTTTCGATATCTCAGCTCTGGAAGGGTCTAGAGCCTCCATTGTTGCACTCAGGTCTAAGTCTCATGGCCCTCTATCAGAATCCAGAGTTTTGAGAAGATTGGGGATACTTAATTTTTCACCCCAAAAAAAAAACGTAAGGGGTAACACTGTCGTTTTTTTTTTCTGGTCGAAATTTTGAATTTCGATATCTCAGCTCTGGAAGGGTCTAGAGCCTCCATTGTTGCACTCAGGTCTAAGTCTCATGGCCCTCTATCAGAATCCAGAGTTTTGAGAAGATTAGGGATACTTAATTTTTCGCCCAAAAAAAAAAACGTAAGGGGTAACACTGTCGTTTTTTTTTCTGGTCGAAATTTTGAATTTCGATATCTCAGCTCTGGAAGGGTCTAGAGCCTCCATTGTTGCACTCAGGTCTAAGTCTCATGGCCCTCTATCAGAATCCAGAGTTTTGAGAAGATTAGGGATACTTAATTTTTCGCCCAAAAAAAAAACGTAAGGGGTAACACTGTCGTTTTTTTTTCTGGTCGAAATTTTGAATTTCGAAATCTCAGCTCTGGAAGGGTCTAGAGTCCCATTGTTGCACTCAGGTCTAAGTCTCATGGCCCTCTATCAGAATCCAGAGTTTTGAGAAGATTAGGGATACTTAATTTTTCGCCCAAAAAAAACAAAACGTAAGGGGTAACACTGTCGGGTTTTTTTTCGGGTCGAAATTTTGAGTTTCGATATCTCAGCACTAGAAGGATCTAGAGCCTCCATTGTTGCACTCAGGTCTAAGTCTCATGGCCCTCTATCAGAATCCAGAGTTTTGAGAAGATTGGGGATACTTAATTTTTCGCCCAAAAAAAAAACGTAAGGGGTAACACTGTCGTTTTTTTACGGGTCGAAATTTGGATTTTCGATATCTCAGCTCTGGAAGGGTCTAGAGCCTCCATTGTTGCACTCAGGTCTAAGTCTCATGGCCCTCTATCTGAATCCAGAGTTTTGAGAAGATTGGGGATACTTAATTTTTCACACCAAAAAAAAAACGTAAGGGGTAACACTGTCGTTTTTTTTTCTGGTCGAAATTTTGATTTTCGATATCTCAGCTCTGGAAGGATCTAGAGCCTCCATTGTTGCACTCAGGTCTATGTCTCATGGCCCTCTATCAGAATCCAGAGTTTTGAGAAGATTGGGGATACTTAATTTTTAGCCCAAAAAAAAAAAACGTAAGGGGTAACACTGTCGTTTTTTTTTCGGGTCGAAATTTTGAGTTTCGATATCTCAGCACTAGAAGGATCTAGAGCCTCCATTGTTGCACTCAGGTCTAAGTCTCATGGCCCTCTATCAGAATCCAGAGTTTTGAGAAGATTGGGGATACTTAATTTTTCGCCCAAAAAAAAAAACGTAAGGGGTAACACTGTCGTTTTTTTACGGGTCGAAATTTTGATTTTCGATATCTCAGCTCTGGAAGGGTCTAGAGCCTCCATTGTTGCACTCAGGTCTAAGTCTCATGGCCCTCTATCAGAATCCAGAGTTTTGAGAAGATTGGGGATACTTAATTTTTCACCCCCCCAAAAAAAACATAAGGGGTAACACTGTCATTTTTTTTTCTGGTCGAAATTTTGAATTTCGATATCTCAGCTCTGGAAGGGTCTAGAGCCTCCATTGTTGCACTCAGGTCTAAGTCTCATGGCCCTCTATCAGAATCCAGAGTTTTGAGAAGATTAGGGATACTTAATTTTTCGCCCAAAAAAAAAAACGTAAGGGGTAACACTGTCGTTTTTTTTTCTGGTCGAAATTTTGAATTTCGATATCTCAGCTCTGGAAGGGTCTAGAGCCTCCATTGTTGCACTCAGGTCTAAGTCTCATGGCCCTCTATCAGAATCCAGAGTTTTGAGAAGATTAGGGATACTTAATTTTTCGCCCAAAAAAAAACGTAAGGGGTAACACTGTCGTTTTTTTTTTCTGGTCGAAATTTTGATTTTCGATATCTCAGCTCTGGAAGGGTCTAGAGCCTCCATTGTTGCACTCAGGTCTATGTCTCATGGCCCTCTATCAGAATCCAGAGTTTTGAGAAGATTGGGGATACTTAATTTTTAGCCCAAAAAAAAAAAACGTAAGGGGTAACACTGTCGGTTTTTTTTTCGGGTCGAAATTTTGAATTTCGATATCTCAGCTCTGGAAGGGTCTAGAGCCTCCATTGTTGCACTCAGGTCTAAGTCTCATGGCCCTCTATCAGAATCCAGAGTTTTGAGAAGATTAGGGATACTTAATTTTTCGCCCAAAAAAAAAACGTAAGGGGTAACATTGTCGTTTTTTTTTTCTGGTCGAAATTTTGAATTTCGATATCTCAGCTCTGGAAGGGTCTAGAGCCTCCATTGTTGCACTCAGGTCTAAGTCTCATGGCCCTCTATCAGAATCCAGAGTTTTGAGAAGATTAGGGATACTTAATTTTTCGCCCAAAAAAAAAACGTAAGGGGTAACACTGTCGTTTTTTTTTTCTGGTCGAAATTTTGATTTTCGATATCTCAGCTCTGGAAGGGTCTAGAGCCTCCATTGTTGCACTCAGGTCTATGTCTCATGGCCCTCTATCAGAATCCAGAGTTTTGAGAAGATTGGGGATACTTAATTTTTAGCCCAAAAAAAAAAAAAACGTAAGGGGTAACACTGTGGTTTTTTTTTTCGGGTCGAAATTTTGAGTTTCGATATCTCAGCACTAGAAGGATCTAGAGCCTCCATTGTTGCACTCAGGTCTAAGTCTCATGGCCCTCTATCAGAATCCAGAGTTTTGAGAAGATTGGGGATACTTAATTTTTCGCCCAAAAAAAAAACGTAAGGGGTAACACTGTCGTTTTTTTTACGGGTCGAAATTTTGATTTTCGATATCTCAGCTCTGGAAGGGTCTAGAGCCTCCATTGTTGCACTCAGGTCTAAGTCTCATGGCCCTCTATCAGAATCCAGAGTTTTGAGAAGATTGGGGATACTTAATTTTTCGCCCAAAAAAAAAAAGTAAGGGGTGACACTGTCGTTTTTTTTTTTTTCTGGTCGAAATTTTGATTTTCGATATCTCAGCTCTGGAAGGGTCTAGAGCCTCCATTGTTGCACTCAGGTCAATGTCTCATGGCCCTCTATCAGAATCCAGAGTTTTGAGAAGATTGGGGATACTTAATTTTTCACCCCCCAAAAAAAAACATAAGGGGTAACACTGTCATTTTTTTTTCTGGTCGAAATTTTGATTTTCGATATCTCAGCTCTGGAAGGGTCTAGAGCCTCCATTGTTGCACTCAGGTCTAAGTCTCATAGCCCTCTATCAGAATCCAGAGTTTTGAGAAGATTGGGGATACTTAATTTTTTACCCCCCAAAAAAAACGTAAGGGGTAACACTGTCGTTTTTTTTTCTGGTCGAAATTTTGATTTTCGATATCTCAGCTCTGGAAGGGTCTAGAGCCTCCATTGTTGCACTCAGGTCTATGTCTCATGGCCCTCTATCAGATTCCAGAGTTTTGAGAAGATTGGGGATACTTAATTTTTAGCCCAAAAAAAAAACGTAAGGGGTAACACTGTCGTTTTTTTTTTCGGGTCGAAATTTTGAGTTTCGATATCTCAGCACTAGAAGGATCTAGAGCCTCCATTGTTGCACTCAGGTCTAAATCTCATGGCCCTCTATCAGAATCCAGAGTTTTGAGAAGATTGGGGATACTTAATTTTTCGCCCAAAAAAAAAACGTAAGGGGTAACACTGTCGTTTTTTTTACGGGTCGAAATTTTGATTTTCGATATCTCAGCTCTGGAAGGGTCTAGAGCCTCCATTGTTGCACTCAGGTCTAAGTCTCATGGCCCTCTATCAGAATCCAGAGTTTTGAGAAGATTGGGGATACTTAATTTTTCACCCCCAAAAAAAAACGTAAGGGGTAACACTGTCGTTTTTTTTTCTGGTCGAAATTTTTAATTTCGATATCTCAGCTCTGGAAGGGTCTAGAGCCTCCATTGTTGAACTCAGGTCTAAGTCTCATGGCCCTCTATCAGAATCCAGAGTTTTGAGAAGATTAGGGATACTTAATTTTTCACCCAAAAAAAAAAACGTAAGGGGTAACACTGTCGTTTTTTTTTCTGGTCGAAATTTTGAATTTCGATATCTCAGCTCTGGAAGGGTCTAGAGCCTCCATTGTTGCACTCAGGTCTAAGTCTCATGGCCCTCTATCAGAATCCAGAGTTTTGAGAAGATTGGGGATACTTAATTTTTCACCCCAAAAAAAAACGTAAGGGGTAACACTGTCGTTTTTTTTTCTGGTCGAAATTTTGAATTTCGATATCTCAGCTCTGGAAGGGTCTAGAGCCTCCATTGTTGCACTCAGGTCTAAGTCTCATGGCCCTCTATCAGAATCCAGAGTTTTGAGAAGATTAGGGATACTTAATTTTTCGCCCAAAAAAAAAAACGTAAGGGGTAACACTGTCGTTTTTTTTTCTGGTCGAAATTTTGAATTTCGATATCTCAGCTCTGGAAGGGTCTAGAGCCTCCATTGTTGCACTCAGGTCTAAGTCTCATGGCCCTCTATCAGAATCCAGAGTTTTGAGAAGATTAGGGATACTTAATTTTTCGCCCAAAAAAAAACGTAAGGGGTAACACTGTCGTATTTTTTTCTGGTCGAAATTTTGAATTTCGATATCTCAGCTCTGGAAGGGTCTAGAGCCTCCATTGTTGCACTCAGGTCTAAGTCTCATGGCCCTCTATCAGAATCCAGAGTTTTGAGAAGATTAGGGATACTTAATTTTTCGCCCAAAAAAAAAAACGTAAGGGGTAACACTGTCGTTTTTTTTTTCTGGTCGAAATTTTGATTTTCGATATCTCAGCTCTGGAAGGGTCTAGAGCCTCCATTGTTGCACTCAGGTCTATGTCTCATGGCCCTCTATCAGAATCCAGAGTTTTGAGAAGATTGGGGATACTTAATTTTTAGCCCAAAAAAAAAAACGTAAGGGGTAACACTGTCGTTTTTTTTTCGGGTCGAAATTTTGACTTTCGATATCTCAGCACTAGAAGGATCTAGAGCCTCCATTGTTGCACTCAGGTCTAAGTCTCATGGCCCTCTATCAGAATCCAGAGTTTTGAGAAGATTGGGGATACTTAATTTTTCGCCCAAAAAAAAAACGTAAGGGGTAACACTGTCGTTTTTTTTACGGGTCGAAATTTTGATTTTCGATATCTCAGCTCTGGAAGGGTCTAGAGCCTCCATTGTTGCACTCAGGTCTAAGTCTCATGGCCCTCTATCAGAATCCAGAGTTTTGAGAAGATTGGGGATACTTAATTTTTCGCCCAAAAAAAAAAAGTAAGGGGTGACACTGTCGTTTTTTTTTTTTTTTGGTCGAAATTTTGATTTTCGATATCTCAGCTCTGGAAGGGTCTAAAGCCTCCATTGTTGCACTCAGGTCAATGTCTCATGGCCCTTTATCAGAATCCAGAGTTTTGAGAAGATTGGGGATACTTAATTTTTCACCCCCAAAAAAAAAACATAAGGGGTAACACTGTCATTTTTTTTTCTGGTCGAAATTTTGATTTTCGATATCTCAGCTCTGGAAGGGTCTAGAGCCTCCATTGTTGCACTCAGGTCTATGTCTCATGGCCCTCTATCAGAATCCAGAGTTTTGAGAAGATTGGGGATACTTAATTTTTAGCCCAAAAAAAAAAAAAACGTAAGGGGTAACACTGTCGTTTTTTTTTTTCGGGTCGAAATTTTGAGTTTCGATATCTCAGCACTAGAAGGATCTAGAGCCTCCATTGTTGCACTCAGGTCTAAGTCTCATGGCCCTCTATCAGAATCCAGAGTTTTGAGAAGATTGGGGATACTTAATTTTTCGCCCAAAAAAAAAACGTAAGGGGTAACACTGTCGTTTTTTTTACGGGTCGAAATTTTGATTTTCGATATCTCAGCTCTGGAAGGGTCTAGAGCCTCCATTGTTGCACTCAGGTCTAAGTCTCATGGCCCTCTATCAGAATCCAGAGTTTTGAGAAGATTGGGGATACTTAATTTTTCGCCCAAAAAAAAAAAGTAAGGGGTGACACTGTCGTTTTTTTTTTTTTTTCTGGTCGAAATTTTGATTTTCGATATCTCAGCTCTGGAAGGGTCTAGAGCCTCCATTGTTGCACTCAGGTCAATGTCTCATGGCCCTCTATCAGAATCCAGAGTTTTGAGAAGATTGGGGATACTTAATTTTTCACCCCCCAAAAAAAAACATAAGGGGTAACACTGTCATTTTTTTTTCTGGTCGAAATTTTGATTTTCGATATCTCAGCTCTGGAAGGGTCTAGAGCCTCCATTGTTGCACTCAGGTCTAAGTCTCATGGCCCTCTATCAGAATCCAGAGTTTTGAGAAGATTGGGGATACTTAATTTTTTACCCCCCCAAAAAAACGTAAGGGGTAACACTGTCGTTTTTTTTTCTGGTCGAAATTTTGATTTTCGATATCTCAGCTCTGGAAGGGTCTAGAGCCTCCATTGTTGCACTCAGGTCTATGTCTCATGGCCCTCTATCAGAATCCAGAGTTTTGAGAAGATTGGGGATACTTAATTTTTAGCCCAAAAAAAAAAAACGTAAGGGGTAACACTGTCGTTTTTTTTTTCGGGTCGAAATTTTGAGTTTCGATATCTCAGCACTAGAAGGATCTAGAGCCTCCATTGTTGCACTCAGGTCTAAATCTCATGGCCCTCTATCAGAATCCAGAGTTTTGAGAAGATTGGGGATACTTAATTTTTCGCCCAAAAAAAAAACGTAAGGGGTAACACTGTCGTTTTTTTTACGGGTCGAAATTTTGATTTTCGATATCTCAGCTCTGGAAGGGTCTAGAGCCTCCATTGTTGCACTCAGGTCTAAGTCTCATGGCCCTCTATCAGAATCCAGAGTTTTGAGAAGATTGGGGATACTTAATTTTTCGCCCAAAAAAAAAACGTAAGGGGTAACACTGTCGTTTTTTTTACGGGTCGAAATTTTGATTTTCGATATCTCAGCTCTGGAAGGGTCTAGAGCCTCCATTGTTGCACTCAGGTCTAAGTCTCATGGCCCTCTATC